>NC_051039.1:30866372-31166372 GCF_904848185.1 Acanthopagrus latus | reverse complement strand
CCAAAAGTATATTTCTTATCTAGCTTTTAGGATCAACCAATCATCTTTTGAAATGATGACTCATACCTAGCAACAGGGTCATCCACACCTCCTCACTAAGATAGGAGTTTCTGTCCATTCCTTGCTCAGAGTTCTCTGAGAATGTTCTGGAATCACTCCTGAGCTAAGACTACTTGCTAGGAATTTTAAGGCTAAGTTAGGAGCTCTCTGACAGGATTCTCAGAATCTTTAGGGCTGGAGTAAAATTGCAGCCCAGGACACTGCAATTTTACTCCATTCTTGTTAGCAAAACTGCTCAAATAAAGACATCCATAGGAGTAATTATTTTAGTCTTTAGAATTTTAACAACTTGTAAAAAGTTTATTTGCATACAAAATGAAATGTTGATGAACCAGCATCGAGAAGGGGTGAAATATTACCCCGTAATCAATTTAAGCAGGTGACTGGGTCCTTTAATCCAAAGTATGATCCTTTCATAAACCTGACCAAGTAGTGTTGGTCTCTAAACTGTAAGTATACAGTCATCCCTACTGGCATTACATTTCATACCCAGACTTAGAATTTGTATATGCAATTGGGACAATCTGACAGAGTGTGTGTATCCTAACAACATCAACTATGGATATTGACCCATATCCCCATAATATTCCATTTTCAACACTTCCATCACTCAATCAAAATAGTTGAATTCTGCACAGAAACCCCAGACACTGCTGGCTGTCTGTACTTCAGGGACAGGTGAAATCTGAAGGTTTCTGATGTGTCTCTGTGTGATGGATTGCAAGTGCTTTGCCTCCGAGGAAGAAATGAAAATTGTCACGCCACCTCTCAGTGACTGTGACTTAGATATTGGCAGCCTGAAGCACATCTGGGCGGTGGTGATGAGCTTATTTAGGCCCTGCAGGATCTATCAGAAAAGTGGTACTAATGCACTTCACAACCACAGGAGCTTTCTGTAGGACAGAGATACACCACATATACGCCAGGAGTCAGTGATTCTAGAGGCACAACAAGTCAGAATCACTCTGATAAACTTGTGGCAGTAACTGTTAAAGTAATTCCCTTGAGACCATGTTCTTTAGCCCCATTATCTTAAGAAGAAGGGGGGAAAAAAAATCAGGAATCATCTTTTAATCACAGAGTTGAAATATGTTCATAATTACCTAAGGGAAATGTATTCACATTAATGACTGGGAGGCCTAGCCAGCTATCACAGACTTCATTATAATTAGGGAATTTCATCCTATTATTAATAAGTGTGCGTGCGTGTGTGTGTGTGTGTGTGTGTGTGTGTGTGTGTGTGTGTGTGTGTGTGTGTGTGTGTGTGTGTGTGTGTGTGTGTGTGTGCGCGTGTGTGTGTGTGTGTGTGTGTGTGTGTGTGTGTGTGTGTGTGTATGTGTGTGTGTGTGTGTGTGTAAATCCATGTAGCCGTCCATCCATTTGTGGATTCATGGATGTGTACTGTAGGTGTGTTGGCTTTTATACCCATAAATGTGTGTGCATGCATGTGTGTTTTCTCTAATATACCTAATAATTACCAGATCCATTAGCATTTAAATTGGAATGTATGTAATAATAATTACATCATGAGTACTGGGTTTTATTACCATGACCCCTGGCACCACTTTGATGGAAGGAGGAAAGGAGGAATAGATGGATAGATGGTTGATGAATGGATGCAAAGGGGTTCATGAAAAAAGGAGATAATAAGAGTTGAGATGAGATGGGATTAATGACACTGATGTGGAAAGTTGTCGTTGATGCCCTGGCCATATTTAAAGTATGAAAGTTATGAGGGCAATAAGGATAGAAATACTAAGTTAAGAATGTATGACTTTGTAGAAACTAGAAAACAGAGCAAGACCAACAAAAGTCATGTTGGATTGTTTTTATTGTTCTCATCGTGTGAAGCAGCTTGTGCTATACAAGTAAAGATTGATTGGGTATCTGAAAAGCAATGTTGGGTGTTAGTTACGTGTTACACATCACATATTGGACTGGAGGGGGCCGTCAATAATGGAACAGTGATTGGTTGGGGTTTGGCACATGGTAACTTTCACCATCACCGATTGGTTAGTCGTCAACCCATAAGGGCAGATGCGATAACGTCAACAACAAGAGCAGAGCATGCTGCTGCATGTGACTTGCCCGAAGAAGCCCCCCCGCTGCGTAAAGCCACTTTTGATGGAGATACAAACATCACTTTGAATTTGTTGAACGTAAGGAAAATAACTTGACTGTTAGGTGCAAACTTTGCCCGTGTTAGAAACTTCTCTCCACTGCTGCTAACACTGCCTCAGACTTAACAAAGCACATACAGAGACAGCACACACACACACACAAAGCTTGTTGCTAAGGAACCATGAAGCAAAATGTATGAGACGCCAAGCAAGCATGCACGAGAATGTAACGAGTAATATAACTAGTAATGTAACTGATTACTTTCTTCAGGGAGTAATCATGTAATGTAAGATGTAATGTAAAATGTAAAATGTAATGTTACTATTTTTGACAGTTTGAGAAACGAGCCCCAACACTGCTGCAAAGATTAGTAACATATTTGAAATAGAAAGCAACACAATTCATTATACAGCCAACCACATCCTATAAAACTACCACAACATTGCATCAATTCTTCTTTCATATTATTTAAATAAACTGCAGAAAGCTCACGGAGGATTAATTGCAGGGCTGCTACAAATATATTGAGCATTATTTGATTTACAGAAGACAAAAGAAATCAATATACAAGCTATAATACATTAAACAGTGGATGATAAATGACATTTTGTTCTGTAAGTGGGTCAAAAATGACCTGTATTAGAATCAATACCATTTCTTTCATTTGTGTTAAGAATAATCATTAATGTGATGTTTTGCATTGCACACACAAGAATGATTTCATGTTTGACTTATTTTTATTTTTCACTTTTTAACATTTAAAACTTGGATTTACAGGTGGCTCACACTTGACTGTGACACTACCTGTGACACTACCTGAAAATGCTCAAGACAGCACTATACACTCCTTGTACAGCCATTTGAAAACTACAGTAAAGTTACACATTGCTGTAGTTAGGGGAGTAAGTGATTACAAGTCACTGAATATGCACGTTTCACATTTTTACTGTATATGCTCTTTGCAATTCTACAGCATTGTGCAAAAGAATAAATACACTACAGTCACTTTTTTAGAACAAACATAAGAAACACGCTTTCGGTACAGCTGTGCACAGATGTGGACAATATAACAGTACATACTGTAACTGAACATAGGTAAATCATTCTGGCACATCCAGAAGTTCCTGTCTGTCTGGCCACATATTTTCATTTACATCACGACGGATATCATCCCTTGCAATGCAGCGAGGAAAGTATCTCCTGGAGTGGCGAATCCACCCTCTGCATGGCTCTGCTGTGATGTCATCACACGCCGCATCCGTGGCTGCTAGCAGGGCCATTTGCACATGTGGACGCCGGTCATAAACCCTCCACCTCCAGGCAGAGAAAAACTCCTGTATCGGATTAAGGAATGGGGAGTAGGGAGGGAGATATTCGACCAGCATCCTGGCATGTGCTGCAAACCACTGTCTGACCAGATGTGAGTGGTGAAAACGGACTTTATCCCACACAACAACATACTTGCTGAGTTGGCCTCCACCCCTCTCATTCTCAGGGACTATGTCCCTGTAAAGAGAGAAAGAGAGAAACGTACCAACTTTTCATGTGTAACATGATCCATTTTGGAAAACAACATGTACAGTATGTTCTGTGAATACATATACAGAATTGCTAGTGTACTGCATGAAACTACACAAAGTAAAACAGTTTACAGTGCTGAATATTAGAGTATACATAGAAGACATGTTTAACTGTACATACTGGTGACGGATCTCCTTCACTCTTTCACCGTTCCATTCAAATGGCACTTTGTACAATTGTTTCATGTGCATTTCATTTCTCTTGAGCACTCTGTCAATTGTTGCAATTGACACAGATTCAATATTGCCAAATACATTGTTATCCTCTATGACAGCCTTGAATTTATTTTTTCCTTGAATTACGATTGAACAAATGGCTTCCTCTTGCTGCGGGGTAAAAAGGGGCCCTCTTCCACCTCTGCGAGGTTGTCATTCAATCCTATGTGGTGCAATTGTGTGAAATTACAGAAATGTACAGTAAACATGAGATGTTATGAGATGTTGGATTACTGTCTAATACTATACATACTAGTTCTCCCTACGAAATGTTTGAATGACTGAATACAAAGTGGTTCCTCCAACATTCGGTTGCACCCTCCGACCAGCCTCAGCCATTGTGAGGCCGTGACTGACCACATGGTCCACAACTGTAGCCCTAATTTCATTAGGAATCTGCCAATGTATTGGGCCTCTTCTCCCTCTTCCCCTGTTTTGTCCCCTTCACCTTCCTCCCTGCATCCTCACCCCTCTTCCACAATGCTGACCTTCCATTTCTGTGTCACAGAATTGTAGAAATGGTACACACTATGTCCTGCTCGGTTCATATATGACTGCCAAGTGAGGCTTCATGGGATTCATCCCTGAGTGACTGTGAACAAGTGGCTTGTCATTGGTCACAACTAATACTTCACACACCTCCTTGTGAGTGAAAGCTAAAGTTCACCTGAGAGCAATTGTTAAATTTAGGAGACATTTCCAGGAAAAAAAATGATAAAGAAAGGTATAAAATTTGCTTGACAGAATTTGATAACTAGTTCAACAATTGTGTATGTAAAGACTCAAGCACTGAAATGAAGACTATTAGTTTTATTGGGAACGACTATTCAGCATCCATATATAGTTCATTTTGACTGACATGACATAAGCAAATGATAATGTCATAGAACAGCGGATAATTGTATGAAAGCAACTGATACATGTCCGAAAGCATTTGCAGTTTGTTTAGAGGAAGGAGCAATTGCTACTATGATGTGCACAAATGACTAAATATTGTAGAGGTTGAACTAATAGTTATGAGAATTTTCATTCAGATCTGAGAAAAGCACCAAAGCGACTGAGAAAAACTGTAATGCACATATTCTATCTGTTCAACATGTACCTTAAATGCATATTTTTTCAAGTTTTTAATATTTTCATCAACATGAGTGTGACCAGATATTCTTGTTATTACTATACTAACACAATGTAAATCAGCCTGCAAGCTGTAGCCACACATTTAGCTATCACATTTGATCAGGCGTCTCCATTGCAAACTAGACACACGGACTGCCTTTGGCGGCCTCTAGCTGCATCAGCTGTGTGCTTGAAGAGCTAGTGGTATTGGAGACTCAGCGCACTCTGTTGGTCATTCAGTTCTACACATACAGAACAAATACAAAATAAAATTGTTCTTGTGGAGAGAACCATCTGGCAGGGCCTTGAAGCTGAACTTGCCATTCAAAAGACCCTTTTCTTTATTTCCCCATTGTGGGATGAATAAAGCCAATCATAAATCTTAATTCTTAGATCTTCTTTATCCATCTCTGCTCATGGAGCTTTGTTTCTGCTGTCATCCACAACATGCTGCTGCATCTCTTCCTGATTTCCCAAATTACTGTACTTATGTATGTGTATGTATTTATAAGTAATGATTAAATAAGGAATCCTATGCTGACTTATTTGCTAAAGATTAATGCAGAGGATAGATAAGTTCACACTTCTTCCCACTCTTATCTCAACATGTAATTAGAATTGCCTGTTTTCATATGCACTTTTCTTTTTGCTAGATTTAAAATAGATAATATTGAACCTGAAAATATGTAGTTTCTGCCCGAAGCAAATCCAGCTTGTACATTCCACTTGTGGTGGGCAGGATGGTGGTGCACTGACATCTGACAATCAAGATTCTGGTATTGTCTGCTGGGGTATTATATTTCCAATACAGTCAAATGGCCCAAATGTGTAAGAATGAACGCGTAAATGCAACCTGAGAAGAAAACCAATAAAAGGAAGGACTAAAGGAAGTCTTCATTATGTTAAGCAGGTTTACAGTTAGTATTGAAGAGGCAGTTTGTTGAAACAAACATGCCAAAAAGGGCAAATAAAGAATGGACCAGCTGAACCATAAAGCTAACAGGCCTCTTCAGCAGAATAATGAGCTTTCAGCACCTGTGGTGCCTGGACCTCTAATGATAAGAATAACACAAATCTCCCCCTCTCCCTTCTTGCAAATTTTGAGCTGCATTATACGGAAATTACATGAGTAACTGTGTGTATGAGAGTGTATGTGTGGGAGAGACAGAAGGACAGCCGAGGAGGAAGACAAAATAGAGCTGTGGAGAAACCTGGAGAGGTAATGTCTTGCCCTGCCCTCTGGTTTTGCTGCCTGTGGAGTCATACAAGACTCCAGTTGCCCTGCAGCCCATTTAAAGAGCATTAGAGGAGAGGAAAATGTCAGGGTCAGCCCACACTGGGTCATGCATTACAGAGAGTGAGAGTTTGTGTGTGTGTGTGTGTGTGTGTGTGTGACATGTGGGTGAGCTATAGCTTCTTCAGTCTTAGTATTGATATTGGAGAGAACCTCAGTGGAGAAAACGGGAGCTCTTTTCACAGTTGAGCCGGCTATAAAGGTCCTGGAAAAAACCCACTAATGATGAGAGCTGATCCCAGTCAACTACCAGCTGTTTGCAGGGCTTCTATTAGTGAGACACAGATGCAGAGGTGGCTGATCACTGTAGTGTCATTATTTCTTCACAGGGGTTTAGTGACCCTCTGAGTGGGCTGCCACTTTAACACAGATTCTCACATAAATGTGTACCTTCAAATATTTCAGCCAACAGAAAAAAAAACATTTCTGTCGGTTGTGTTGATTTGGTGTTTTCTAATATTACATCTCATTGGCATTTTCTTTTTTTGTTGTTGTTGATGTCCCTTAAAATGTCAGTTTCTATCTTGACAAACAGATCAATAACTTTATAGTTATCTGTTATCATTTTACTTTACTTATGTCTGCTTGTGTAAAGTATGTCACAGACATGAAGAGAAAACACACAACAGGTGACAGGCAGTTTCTCTCCTTTACCCTCACTTTCACTCCCTCATTCCCCCTCCCACTTTCTTGTTCTTTCAGTGCAGGGAATGACGTGGCTTAGCTACCAGGTCATCGGATTGAAGCTACTGTACTCCAGAAATTATATTCTATAGAGGTTGCACATCTGTCAGATCTGATATAAGAAGCACAGCATCATGCGTGGTTTAACAACGCTTTATTGGCTAACGTTAAGATTAGCTGTAAATAATACTCATAGTACATCAGAAGTCATTTCCATCAACACCAACACAGCTTTTGTGTGCTTCCCCCAGCTCAGCCAGGTGGAGCTGTGCTCTCACAGCCAGTGACTGTATACTGATGGTTCAGCCTTTCTGAGGGAATAATAAGAAGTAAATGCATCACGTTAAGGGTCACGTTAGAATCACAAGAGCATCTCCCTAAAATGGTGAGTGCATCAGAAGTGGACTGGATCAACACACTAATACCAAGCAGGCTTGAAGTTTCAACAACTGACTGACTGACCTATATCACTGACAATACTGTCAGCCAAAACATGATGCTTTTCTCACCCTAACCAAGTGTCCGTTGTGCAAAAACCTGACCAGAGCATAATTACAACATTCTGACAAAAGAAGAAAATGAAAATTAAACCTTCATAAAAAAAACAAAGAAAAGCAAACCTTTAAATGATCTGCAGTTGTTTAGAAACATACTTTGCCAACATTTATGCTGATGTTCACCTAACTAAGATAGAAAATACAGCTGCATTGCCCAATTAACCAACTTCCCTTATGTGTTTTATAATCATACAGCGTATATGTATCCAGAACAGGGAAATGGCTCGAATGTGTTTATATCAGTGTCTCTACAAGACTAATGGCCAAGAACTTTTTTGAATTTGCCTGTGTTGGTGTTAGAGCTGATGTGGGGGTTACTGGGGTAGATGAAGAGCCAAATTTAGAAAATATTGTCACTGCGTTTTTAATTCCAAATTGCTGGCTGGTTCCGTTACATTGGCAAAGTTAATCTTGAGAAAATCATGCAATCTGTTCTGGTTCAATACTGATTTCTAATTTTCCGTCAACCTCTATTTCCACCCGAAACATCAAGCTCTACAGGTTGTTTTTTTGTGAGTTTTGTGAGTCTGCTTTTGCAAAGTTTTTTTAAGCTGCAAACTGCCGAAGAGCTGCCAAAGTGTCATTGGAAAAGAACTTTCTAAATATCTAGCTAGCTAGACTCAGTTCAAATATTGTTCTCTTTTGTTTTCTATATTTTTTCTTCAATCATAGTTAAGATATTATATGATTTTATTGGCAGTTACACTTATTGATATCGCCATGAGTCCTCTCCTGCGTTGATCATGAAGCTGCAGAATGGTCATCTTAACAAAGACTAACAGTGTATTTCTTCAGTGGGGACTATTTTTGGCTCAGTACATGACCTCAGGCTGTCAGCTTAAACATGTACAATAAAGGATTACATAATGTTTATACAGGCATACATCAGTCACAGAATGTACAGACTTTTTGAAATAGTTAAGAAATGGCAGGCAGGCAGACAGACAGACAGACATGCTGAGCCAGCCGGCCAAGCAGAGATAATGTGAGCGTCTCCATAGAAATCCTTTTGTCAATGATCACTTATTACTGTTCCTCCCCAGAGAAATTAACCAGAGTCATTACACAGTGCTCAGACACAGAGAGAGGGAGAAGGAGAGAATTCATGTTGATTATCAGGAGCAAATCATTCTTACTCCGTGACTCCATTATGTCTCTGTCATGTGACCTCTTGGGATATCTACAGAGTCACTTACACTGACAGACACAGGAGGGGGAAGGGGAGAATAGCATTTTTTGCTATTTCTTGCGAGCGAATTAAGGATCCTTTCATAGTGAACAGGAATTATTAAATATAAGTGCTTCATCTGGAGTGTGGGTTCATTCACTTCACTGAATCTAAAGCTGAAGAGCCTTGAAGCAGATACGAGGTTATGAATGAAGCTTCTGACCTGCCTTATTTTTTTCATGAATGAGTGATGACTGACAAAATTTCACTTTTTCATCATAGTAATAATATCATGTACTGTGAGACTTTGTATCATTTGGGACGATGCTATGATTAACTTATCATATTTGTAATACTCTGTGTGGGCTGAATATATAGTTTAAATGTCAGCATGGTTTTCTCTCCCGGTGACACAATCGTTTGCCCCCAAACGCCCTCAAGTACATATAAGTATGAATGTCCCATGTGTTTATGCCTCTAGGTGGCAGTATTATCACAACCACAGTAGGCCAAAGGTCCAGATTCAGCCTGCTCTGTGTTGTTCCCCACTGAGGGGAAGAGAGCAGCTTTCACTGGAGAGCTTTAGACCCAGTTGCAGTCCAGCCCCTACACCCTTTCCCTGTCATTCAAAACCAGTTCACCCCAAGAGGCAGTGGTTTAGAAAGCTCTCGAACACGGAGTCTGCATTGATGCAACCTTATGTATGGTGGAGAACCTCTTCTGTGGATGGAGGTGATGCCATGTTGCCCCGTGTGGTTATTTCCTAATAAGTAATAAGTTGTCTAATTTCACACTGAAATTTGATCAACAATTTGCCTGCACACATGACAGAGTAAGAGGTTACATGGTAAATAATCAAACCTGCCATTAACAAAATGGTGATTAGCTTTGACTTGATTGTCTCTGTTGTGCAATTTCAGGGACTGTGGGGAAAATCAAGGACCAAATCAGTGTAAGCAAATGTTATTTTTTAATTCAATTAATAGTTTTTCCCTTCACAAGTTTACATTGATATTAGAATCTTAAATAAGTGATACTGAGGGAAGTAGGGACATATTTCTGTTGCTTCATCCTAGAACAGAATTGTTACCACAGAGAAATGAAAACTATGACTTATTATATGAGTTGATTGGACAACATACTGACAAATGTCTCTGTTTCAAATGGAAAAGGTGAAAGCTTGCCACAGTCTTTGCACCTCCCCTTAACTAATTAAAGACTTTTGTAACCAAGAATTCCAACCATAATAGGAAGATCTCTCACATAATATCAATTTAAACACTGGTGTGTCACATTTAAAACACTACCATCAACATGCTTTTTCTGCTTTTTTTAGTTTACAAAGTTTTGGGGGGATTTGGTAGAGATGTTGCTCGGTTTACTTGTCTTCACCAACGAACCTACAAACGAAATGATGAGTCATCAGTCACTCAATTATGCTTTGGTGCCCGACTGTGGTTTCAGCTGCACTGAAGTCAGTGTGAGATACATGGAGAAACACACTAAAACATATCTACATCATATGACTTCTGAGGAAGAAATGCCTTCAGAAAATGAAAGGACACACTTTAAAGTGGAGGTTATGACTGATTTTTGTTTTTTTTTGTTTTTGCCAAATGACTGAAAGGGCTGATAATATTGTGACGTGGCAGGTCAAACCAAATTGGTCTGATGAGACTGCAATTCCACTGTCAACAAAGTCGGCCTCCTCTCTCTCCTCCCTTTCATTTTCTGGGGGCATTTTTTTCACCAGACGTCAGATGTGCATGTTGGGTTTTGGTGGGTCGGTACTGCTGACACCACAGTATAGCCAAAGCAAGATTCACTGAGGCAATGTCTTTTTTAGGTTCCTTGGTCCTCTCCCTCTTGCTCTCACCTAGGTTTTCCATGCTGTTCCTTTCATGTTAGATTGCTAATCTAATTAAAAAGAACAATTGATACAGTATTGTTTTGATTTTTAAATCATTAATTTATTTACTCATTAATTTTTACCCTACCTGTTCTTTGCAGTGTATACAGGCTAATGTTAACCCTGCCCTATGGATTAATCCCTAGCATAACTGTGCAATAATTACAGGGCTAATGCAATCTCCAGTCTTACTGTATGTCCACTGATTTACAAAAATTCAAAACTTGTTTGGGAGTATGCACCACTTAAGCATAAATTCTGTGTCCCTGTGGGTCCCCATGTTTGAAAGCTTTAAGGACCTTTATTGTTTCAGGGCTGTGTTTATAGAGAGTGGGTTTAATTCCCTAATCATGCATGTGTTGCACTCAATTCAAAAAAGATTGCACAGAGAGTTGGGGGAAGGGGTGGTGAACAGGGGCCTTATAGCTAATTTTGTCCCGGGGCCCTCAAACAACTTAATTTGACCATTAATGTGTCGTCTCGTAAAATTATTTCAGAAAGGTAAGCACTACCAGCTGAGATTTGACTTCTTTGGAGTTTTTCAGGCCAATCGCAACTGCTGACTTGTTATCAAAATAAAAAGTTGGACATTAAGGTTTTTGTTAACATTTGGATATTATGCAAAGGTTGTTTTTGGTGAAAAAAAATTGGGTATTTTTGACTGGAAGTTGGATAATCTCTAGGCCTGTTTGACTAAAGCAGGCATTTTTAAGTGAAACTCTTGCCAAAATGCAACCTTGGCTTTTTTTTGTGAATGTATACAAGTCAAACCTTTGTGTTAAAGCATAATTATGTTGAAAGAGGCAGTTTTAAGATTGACCGTATTTTCATTTTCGGGTCAAACTCATTTTCAATGGAAATGCATGGGGCACTTTTACGCTAGCATTAAAACCCCTATTTTTAAAGCACTAAGACAGCTCGACACAACATGAATCTTTGCTCGTAGTATCACCAGGGTCTCTACACATCGCTCAACTGAACCACATACACTCTACCCAGATGTGTCAATCCCCGAGTACGTCTGGGCTGCCATGACTACGACTAGAGGAAAGAAGCTACTGCTAACGTGAGTTGTTCAAAAACGTTATTTTTAGTAAACTCTATGTACACAAACAATGTTCTCAATGCTGTGTGCATGTGTAGAGACCCTGGTGATACTAAGAGCAAAGTTTCATGTTGTGTCAAGCCTTTTGGTGTTTTCAAAATAGCGATTTTGATGCAAGCGATTTTGATGCCCCATGCACTCCCATTGAAAATGAGTTTGAGCCAAAAACAAAACAAAAAAAACAAAACAGGAATAAATCATGTTTTGATTTTGTGAACTTTAAAGATTGACTAAGTGCTTTTGTGCCTAAACCTAACCAGAGCATGAGCCGGTTTATAAAGTAGGTTGAAATGACCCTAATGAAACAAATAAATATAACAAATAAATTGCAATCAAAGCCTATTAAAACGGTAACAATTTGATTTGGGCAAATGGTCTGAAATGCATTTGACATCAGAGGAAGACAAAATGTATTGACTTTATTTAATTTTTGGTATTTTTTTTGGCATCAGTAGCCTATTTATTTTTTTTTATCTTTACGCAAGTGTTGAGCAGCTGCATTTCATTTTTTTATTCCAAAGATGGCGCTAATACGTATTCTCCACTGATTCCTTACCACTCGTTGAAAAAAAAAAAAAAAAAAAAAAAAACAGAAGGAGAAAAGTTTGAATGTTGCAGAGATGGTTGGCGGCCGGAGGCAACAGAAGGGAGAAAGGTTGACCTACGCAGCAGCAGTCAGGACTTAATGTAAGTTTTGAATGTTAATATTTATTCACTTTTACTTATTTAATGCCATGGACTGTAATAAAGTAAGTTTACAGCAGAGGCAGAACTCAGCTAGAAACCATGGTGCTGACTAGCTAACCAATTACAATGAATGTAATGGTTAGCTGCTAGAACTAGCGAGCTAACATTGGCTAACCTAGGTTACAACCTGATCTTTTGAAGTATCCAAGCTCACATACAATATATATTGATATGTGATGAATGTATTTCCCATCCTTGCATCTCTCTGTTCCAGTGTCAAGAAGTTAAGACAGAGTTAAGGAAGATAACTGCAGATGTGATAAAGATGCCAGGTAACCCAATGAATTAATCCTTCTATCAACCACTCCTTCCCCCTCTTTAAATACCAGTAACTTATTTTTTTTCCTCAGACAGTGTTTTAGTGTGGTGTGTTTAATGTTTAAAGAGTTTTTTGCCTTTTAGGTCACTGGTTCCAGAATGATCTGGACATGTAAGTTGTGCGCAGCTTCTTTCACCTCCAGAATTCAGTTTTTAGACACTACAGGCTGCAGCACAGCCACTATTTCAGAATAAGCCCTCTTCAGTGTCTTTATACTGATTGCATTTGTACATTTCCCCCTCATTAGAAAGATGATGGAGGCCATATATTCTGGACGCGAACGGACCCTAGTGATGTCCTGCCCAGCAGTCAACAAGCTCACGGACCTCTGGCCTGCTCTCAAAATCGAATCGGAGGTAATATGGCTCAGCTCTCTCTTTTAAAGTCAATATTGTGATTCTTACTCATTTGGCCGCTATGTTCTGCTTCATAAATGTGTGATAGATTCTTCAAATTGAACTATTTTTATGTGTTGTTGCTGTATTATCCTGCTGTTCAATGTTCAATGTAGCATATGCAGAGTTCCAGCAGATTACAAATCAGAACCTGCCCAACACATTCTGTGCTGAGCTTGACTGCCATCTTCCTCGACCGATGGCCTTATTCTGACAGAAGGCATTACAAACTGGGAAGACAGCAGGTTCTCAGGCTGAAATTTTAAAAATCCACAATGAACAGGTAAATAGATTATCACACATTTCATAGGTTGATCCAGTGCAACACTGAACAGGTTCAATGATTCAAATGAGCTTTATGAATTTTGCAATTAAGTATTGGATTTCAATGGGACTTGGTTAAAGAAAGACACATGATATGTCATCTGTTCTGTTCCATGTGTTAGTTTGTGATTAATATCTCTTTTTCATTCATTCATTGAGGATGAGTCTGATGAACCAGTGCTTGATGGTGTTGCAGTGGGCCTTCTTACTGTCATCAGTGAACACATTTGGAAAAATAGAATCAGAGAATTTTGAGTTTTTCTTCTTAAAAAGTTTGCAAATAATCAGTTAATCTACTTCTTGCATCCCTGTAATTTAGTTTTTGTTCTATTTATTTTAATTTATAAATGTTTATTATGTATTTTTCTATTCAAGTTTAAAATTGCAGTGTGCTAAAAGGGAGTGGACAAGAAAATACTGTTCAGTAGCAGATGTTCATGACTTTGAGATACATAAAGTTTGTTAAACTCAGTGTAATTGAGGTTATCAGTTGCCTCAAATTTTTTAAGTTTTGAGTCACAAGTTTTTAAGTAAACAAACTCAACATATGTGACTAACGTGTACTTAAAACAATGACAACACAAACTAATAAACATTGAGTTTGGTTAATATAAAATGGTGTGGTTGTGTACTTACTTTCTAAAGTTCTGTGAACGTATTCCAGTGGTTTGAAAACTGTAAACTTTAAGTCATATTAACTGCAAATATTTGAGTTGAGCTAAATGAGCATTTTAATTTAACTGTTATCAAAATGTAACAAGTCATCCAACCTTTGTTGGAAAAAAGTTCTGGAAATTTTTGAAATTGTGGCAATTGATTGCCTCAATTTTTTTGAGTTCTGGTAACTTATTCGGGTTTACAGTGTACACTATCACAACATCCAAGATAAAATGACCAATTTAGATTTTTGCCAAGCACATTCCATTTTCCTGTAGGAATGCTTGAGATCTTGGGTTTGATCAGTAAACCATTGAGAAGATTTCTTTGGTTGCCTTGTCTTGGTGCCACAGAATCGAGGAGAGAAACAAGTACAGTGGAACCCCGACTTACGAAATGAATTTGTTCCAGAGGGTCTTTCGTAAGTCAAAATTTTCGTAAGTCGAAGCACCTTTTTCCCTATAAATAGCCTAATTCGTTCCAAGCCCCCTACCAGTCGTGTATTTCTTCTACAAATATGAATTAATATTTGAAAAAAAACACTAAGGATATTCCAAAATACAATCTGAAATGAAGAAAATAATTTATAAATGAAAAATGTATTAATAAATATCAATAAAATAAATTATGTATGTACCTTTTGAGTGAGGCGATGCTGGCTGAAGACGAAGTTCTTGGTGGTGGAGGTGGCGGAGGCTGAAGAAAGCATACGTATGCATGCATACATATGTACGTGTACATGTACAAAACATTATGGATGAATTTTCCTGTATTTGTGGGATTTCGTTACGCGGGCATTTTGCCGTACCATGGGCAGAAATATTGCTGTTAAGTGCCTTCGTAACTTTTTTTGTTAAATCGGGTCTTCGTAAGCCGGGGTTCCACTGTACTGAGTATATTGGCAAAAAAGACAGCAGAAGGCTGCTAATGTCATATTTCTCTTTGTCACTTTCTTATTTCTTATGTTTTTCTTCTCAACATACAAAACACATATGGTTGAAGAAACAGATTTGATTTATTAACATTCATTTTCAACTTTTAATTATTTCTCCTGACAATATCTGCATGAAATCGGTGCTATGCTAAGATCATGTTTATTGTAAGTAAACAATGGTTGACATATAGCTGTGGGAAGGCAAGAAAACATGTTGTTGAGTTAGTAGAAGATGCAGTTTGTTGGCAAACATGAAGTGATAATGAAAGCTCTCCTGCATAGACGTAAAATGTGCAATACACCCATCCACCTCCGAACTTCTAATCCCTTACTTTTAGTCTCTCTACTTATAGGACACATTACTTCCTGGCATTGAACCATTGGACATAAATCATATTCTACTGTATAATTGCCCAAATATTGACAGCTTACAATATTGCAAATCACTTGCATTTCAACATTTGTAAGGATGAAACCACTGGATATTTCTGATAAGACCTCGGGACAATTTCGAGCTGTGTTTGTAGCAATAAAACCAGGTGTTTTGAGCCAAAACATGATCCTAACCCAAGCTGAGGGTTTTATGTGGGTGACCCTAACCAGAAATTAAGCAAAACATTGTAAAAAATGTAAAAAAAAAAAAAAAAAAAAAAAAAAAAGACATGTTAAATGTGATTTACACCCATCCATCTCCAAACCCTTTCTGTGTCTAAGCATAGAGCATATTACTTCCTAAATCTGCAATGAACCGTTGCATTGAGTGCCATTCATGTTCTGGCGTATTGTCCAATATGGATGTAATTCCGAGGATACTTGGTTGACAAAAAAGGGTGTGATTGGAGAATGTACCAGCAGCATGTACCAGCGCAGAATGTGGAATTGTATCATCCCACATCACACTGGCATGATTTTCTTTTCTGACATCTGATATAAAAATAATAAGAATGAGATGACTATCTGTTGCCAGGGAGGAACCTCCATCATATCAGAGACAGACCACACCGACTTGGTCCAAACTGATTTTTTATCAAAGGCCAATATCAGCACAAAGCATCGGCCAACATAAGCCCTTCCCTCTCTCTCAGAAACTTCTCTCAGCGGGGAGGCAAAGCTGTGGCCAGAGGCTTTCTTCCTCTGTGGCATTTCTTGGACAGGGGTTTTTATTTGACAGCGGTTCCAGTTGGGTAAAGACTTGTAAGAGCAGGTCGACTTCGCTTCAACTTGCTTCCTTGTTTAAACTCAAAACCAGAAAACCACAGGGATTAAACTTCTGTCATTGCAGCCATGCCCTGCTCTGAGGGACTCTCACTCTCGTTCTCTCTCTCTCTCTCACACAGACACACACACACACACACACACACACACACACACACACACACACACACACACACCAATTTCCTCAGAGAAACTGAAACTCATGCAGTGCTTCTACAATGTACTTGACAAGAGGTGGCAGTCCTGTGCTTGTGTGTGTGTGTGTTTGTGTGTACATACGTGTGTGTTGTAAAACTTTATTTCGGCTCACACCCGGCAGTCCTGCAAATGTTTAGCAGAGTGGAACTGAGAACAGGGCTCTACTCCTGCCTCTTTGTCCATAGTTTTGATGCTTGTAGAGCAGTGGGAGTGACGGGGTTCGCTCCACACCATTAGGCCTGGGCTGGGGTGAGGGGAGCTGGGGGAGGTGAGCTCCCTTGATTCTGCCCCTCCTAACACCCCCCACATAAGGGGCCCATCCACTAAGCTGTCACCTGCCAACGGGAGGCCCTTAGTGGGAAGAAGAGCATGGAAGACTAGTATTATGGAAGCAGAGGGGGTGGGAGGTTGCCAAATCTCAGGTCTTTCCTTTAATGAGAAGGTGTCGGAGCAACTACAAACAGCAGTGATGCAACAGCATCCCAGAAGTTCGGACACTATAAAAAATAATGAACAACTTGTCCGAGCTTGAATCATTAACCTGGACTGACAGAAATACACTAAAAAAATAATGTGTAGGGCAGTAGTGCAAAAATGTACATTTTACATATAATTTTGTTGCATAAATTCAGTGTAAAGGGTCATGGGTTTTTCCATCACGTTGAATCGATGTGATTAAATTACATAACTTAATCTGGTTAAATCAAATTAATGCAGACAAACACACGCACACCTTACGTGTTTATTCAATAATTCCCTGTCAGGGTAAAGGGGACAGTATAAACATAATGTGTTGACAATATCATAAATAAAACTAATCAACATTATGAAATGTTTTTTCCAGGAAAAATATAAATAAATACAAAAAAAACAAACAAACAAAAAAACCACACAAGCGGAACTGTATACATAAAAATGAGGCAGTAGAAGACAGTGTTCATTCTGGCATGATGTAGGGGATAACTACGAAGTCATTATCAGTTAAATAAAATGGGATTTGAGGGTTAGATGACTCGATACAACAATTCACCCAGTTCTAAACCCGGTTTCACCATCACAATGCCACAGTGTTTTGGTGGCTAGATTGAGTGATGAAATACAAGAAACAAAACTTGACATTTAAGAAGTTGCCACAAGCAAGTGTTTAAGAAATTATGACTGTATAAATTAATCACCTCAATTAGTCATCAAAATTGTCACTTCACATAATTGTCATATTGTTTATAACAGTTGTTCCCAATTGTTCACAGATGCTTCCGAAACTGCAATTTCTAAAGAGGGTAAACCCTGGGAAGAGTTAAACATTTTGTCAAAACCCCACAAAGCTCTTGTGAAATGAAATTCTGCGCTCACTTCTCTGTTGTCAAAAACTGATTCTTTTCACCAAAACAATACAGACAACACCATAGAGATATCTTTTACCAAGCATAAGTTTAAATGATTAAAAAAATAATAATAATTTATAATGCTAGCATCAAAAAGCTGTTGAAGTACATGTTTTGCAGTCATCGCAATTCTATGAAACATATAATCTCAACATTGTTGTAAATCAGTCAACTGTGAGTATACCATTTACCCGTGCATTGATACAATCATGCACATTTTTCTATCCAATGATTGGCAGTTTTGAGTTTTGCTCTTGATACATGAGCTTTGACTTTTTAGCACTGTGTGTACAGCTTCTGTTTTTGTGTGGATACAAGAACTAAGTAAACTAAATGCTGATTAAGAAGTGCCCACACCACATATAGAATATGTGTTTAGCGCTGTAGGCATTACAAGACGTCACAGCTTCTAACTAAATCCTTTAGCTTGTTTTGTCCGATCATGTTGAACTTCCATCCTCCAGCCTGGTGTTTACTCTGCTTTGTCCTCCGTCAGTACCTCCAGTCATCCTGACATAGATGGGTGATTGATGGACGGCCTGATCCTATCTCATCCTGCTGGATAACAGATGACGGAGAGCAAGTGATCAGCTCAAACAGATACAGCCAGCATGTTGAACCCTTCAGAATGTAGTTCCCTCTGGCAGTAATTTGATTCTAATTGCCCAAATGTACACACATTTAGACATGTTTTAATTCATTCTCTGGGTAGAAGATACAACCATCTGCTCAGCATGGGATTTATGGATTTACCACAAAAAACACCTGATTATTGACTCTTGGATGTGTGCACTTAAGTTTAACTGAAGTCTCTTCCAGGTTCAGAGACACTGTTCATCTGTGAGGATGCTGAAAACGATTTATAATAGCTGACTAGTAAACCGATTATGGGTCAGATCAGGGTTATTGATTGACAGTGCTAGGTGTATGTCAGTGGGAAGTCTTTTAGTCTTTTAACAGTTTACAGTCAAACACCCCATGACTTGTGTACAAGATTTAAATAGGAAATGTGATAAGGCTTTTCAACTGCCCTCCTAATGGATCACCAGCTGAGGGCAACAACTTAAACCCGGAGGCAAAGTCAGAATTTTACTATGAAGTTCTGGAAGCAGTAAAAATGTTATTCTTTAATATGCAGCACTAGAAATTTGACATTATAATGTAACCCAAAAGAGCAACCATCTGTACTGACAAAAAAAAAAAAAAAAAAAATACATGATAGTCATTAGGGCAAGGCTTGTGCTTTCTGAAGTATTGTATTCATCATTGCTTAATCTAATCTAAATAAATTTAACAATCTGTCCATATTTAACCTTTCTTTTCTTCAAAGGCTAAATTAGACACATTTTATGCTTTGCTGCTGCAGCAGTAATAATTATTACTGTGAGTCATATTGAGTCCATTTTATTTATATAGTCCAGAATTAGAATTTGGCTCTGAGGGTCATACAGTCTGCATGGCATATGACAGCCTGTACCCTTAAACCCATGAGTTGGATGATAGAAAAAAATAAAAATAAAAAAAAAGAATATGAAAAAAAAAAAAAAAAATCTTTACACATGTGATAGATGTTGTTGTTGTTGCAGAGAGAAGTGGCAGTGGTAGAATTCTAATATTGAGAAACAACAACAACAACAACAAAAAAAACACATCATTAAACGATTTCAGGGTTGGGTGTGAAGAAATTGTTTGGTTGTTTGGTTAAAAAAAGTGACAGGGGTCTAAGTGAAAACTGTAAATCATGTTTCATTGCCTTCACGCCAAATGCATTCAATGACTCACCTGCAACCACCTGCCGATTGTAGTTGCAGCCGAACGCATTTAGCTTTTAAGAGAGGGAGGACTAGCATCCTCACAGTACAGTACAGAATGGCTATTTATTATATCTAACATTGTAAGATGAATCAGGAGCCCCGACTGAGAGAAGAGGTCATGTCGTCTGTATGTTCAGGTTGGTAAAAGTTCCTCTCTCCCACAGACAGAATCAGTCAGCTGGAGTCTCGCCCACACTGGTGTATGTGTGTGGGTGTGTGTGTGGGTGGGTGGGTGCGTGGGTGGGTGCTTGTGTGTGTGAGAGAGAAAGAGAGAGAGAGAGAGAGAGAGAGAGAGAGAGAGAGAGAGGGAGCAAAGTTAGACAGAGTTCTGCCCTGGATTAGTTACATTTTATCACAGTGGATGCTGGAACACACACTATCCTCACATGACCCTGAAGAGGAAAATAATGAAATCAGCTACATAACTACATAATTTAAATATGAATTTCACACTAATCTAACACACTAATCTCTTGGTGGTATTGGATCGCCTCTTATAAATTGGTTCAATAATTGTTTATTTTAATTAAATTCTGTAAAATAATGAATCCAACTGAAATACTGGAAATGACTCTTTACTGCTACAATTACTATTACTATTATTATTATTATTATTATTATTATTATTATTATTATTATTATTATTATTATTATTATTATTATCATTATTATTATTTAGATATTTGGTTTAACTAAATCTAATGCAGATACAATTCACAGTATTCAATAATACATATTTGATAAGCTGGAAACAATCTGTGTAAAACATATTGGATGTACATTTAAATACATTTAGTTTCAGTTTAATGTTTCAAATGATGCTTTTATGTGAACCCAATAGTGAACAGCTACTTCTCTCTTGCACCTATTACTATCCCCTGGCTCCTTACAGTTCATGTACAATGCATGGACTGTACTTGGCTGCTTAACATGTCGATAATATATAATTTAATTATATAGTTTATTTTATGATTTATATATATTTAGTGTTTTTCAACATTTTCTTCACATCAACTATTCGGATTCCACCGTACCTTTTTCTAACTGGTGTTAATGGGAGCATTCAGATGGGCTGTGGTGGTTTTCCCGCGTGTCTTCCTTGGTATCCTGATCAGTAGATGGCGATAAAGAGCTGCTGTTGGCAGGACAGTCTGTGCATTACTGTCAAAACACACACACACACACACACACACACACACACACACACACATACAGCATCATATTATGCACTGACATATAGTTGAGGAATATGTGTACACACTAAGCTTCTGAGAGCATGAGGTCATGATGATGCAGCGTCACTGTTTATTTATTAGCCTGTGTATGTGTGTGTGTGTGTGTGAGAGAGAGAGAGACGGCAGCTTATTTTTCTTTTTTAAAGCTCTTCCTCTCTTCAGCACATTTTTAACCTTTTCAATCTGTGAATAAACATCTTATCAACATTAGCAGGTTTTGTTAGAAATCTTCCTCTCATCTCTCTGAATTGCTTTATCACATAAAGTAATACATTGAAAATGAATGAAAGGTCAAATAAATAAATTCATTATATCTGGCTGCATTTCCTCGTGTGTATTTCCTGTGGAAACTCTTTCCTTGAATGACGAGTGACCTCGACTGACTCTTTCTCTTCCCTCCTCTCTCCTTCCCTAAAGCTTCCTCCATCTCTAAATCAGTTGCTTCTGACGTGAAGGGGCTGAAAACATCACAAGTAAGTAAAATTGGATTTTAATTCTCCCTATTTTCTCCTTTTTCCACCTCTCCTCTGCTTCCTTGCTTTCTTTCCACTCCTCTCTCCATCCTTCCATTGTCTTCTCTGCACTTATTTCCTTCCTTCCTCTCTTCCTTTGTTCCTCCTTCCATCAATCCTGAATTAATTTTCTTCTTCTGGTCCCCTTTTTCTTCATTTTTTCTCTCTCCTCCCTTCAATCATTAATTCCTTCCTTCCTTCCTTCCTTTCTTTGTCTCTTCCTCTTTGAAGTCCTTGCTTCTTCCTCCTCCACCTCTATACACCTTGCTTTCTTTCTCCCCTCCGTTTTTCACACCTCCCCTTTTTTTCTTGCATCACGCTGCTATCCCATAATCCAAAGCTCCACAGAGGGGTCTGGCTCCCTACCCACTATACCCGCCCTCCTATTGAGGGTACTGAGGAGTGTGCGTGCGTGTGTGTGTGCAGGTGTTTGTGTGTGTGACTTTGTGTGCATGACTTTGTGTGTGCGTGTGAGACACCGTGAATGCGAGAGCCAGTGTGTGTGTTTTCATGTCCAAGTTTCCAGCAGTGGATAGCGTTGTTGCCTAGTAAGAGACAATGTCATGACTACTGGCCTCTGAGATGTGTGTGCATGCGTGTGTGTGTGTGTGTGTGTGTTTGTGTGTGCGTGCGTGCGTGCGTGTGTGTGTGTGTGTGTGTGTGTGTGTGTGTGTGCGTGCGTGCGTGCGTGCGTGTGTGCATGCGTGTGTGTGTGTGTGTGTGTGCGTGTGTGTGTGTGTGTGTGTGTGTGAGAGTCATCCACAGAGGGTTGTTTCTGTGCAGGGCTTTATTCATTAGTAACAAATGATAGACAACCAAATCTATCACAGATTATAGACATAGTAATGTGTTACATTGACATGACACACATGCATCATGGAATATGTCTATTACAGAAATGCATGTGACTGTTTTTAGACTTACTTGTAAAAGTGTCTCAGTTAGAGTAAATGAAGCATCAATTCATCCTTCCTCTTTTTGGTATACAGAAAAAAAAAAAAAAAAAAAAAGTTCTTACTCCCTCTTGTGTACGTCTGATAGGCATTCAGAACAGGTTTATTATTCGGTTGGTCTGTGGAGGTACAAGATAGGTTCAATTTGTAAACGTCCAGTTAGAGAGCCACTTGAATGTGTCTAGTGAACTCAGCTTCACACGTCTTGATGTGCCTTGTGTTCTGGTTGTTTACCATCATTATTTCTGCTAATGTGGACAATCAGTCATCAGTGCCAGCATGTTAGCAGTAGAGCAACATAACAGCAGTTTACCACGGGCCATGATGTGACACTCCCACACCACTGCGCAACCTGCAGCTAATTGCGGCAATGCCAGATTTGGTCTGAATACAGTGTAAGGGGAACAACAACTTGACCAGGTCAGTTTCTGAGCTAGAATTATGTTGAATTTGTTTCAGAACTGGCAGAGTAGTTTTGCTTTACAGCAAGAAAATCCTGGGTTTAAGAACTGGCTTGTTACCATGCTGGGCAGGGCTTTTCAGTGCAGAGTGTGTATGCTCCGGCTTCTCCCCACAGTCCAAAGACACACAAGTGAGGGTTTTTTTTGTCACTCTAAAGTGTGCATGGGTGCAAATGTGAGTGTGAACATGCTCCTAACCTAATGAATGTATATGTGTATTTGCTTCACTATTCTGAATTAACTGGAACATAAGTCAGACTAAGCAAAATAAGCCTGGCTTATTTGGTAAATTTGCTTTTTAGAACAAGCCCCAGACCATAGAGTGATCTGTTACTTACATGTTTAGCTTTTATGCACACATACTAGGTGTATATTAAAAAAAAAAAAAAATATATAGAAAGAAAAAAAAAAATGTGAATGTGGCGTAGACTGTTTATTCCTAATGGGAGAAGGTTACAGATAATAAGTACTTCATCATAAAAGCGATCTTCGAAACATGCTCAGTAATGTTGGACGAGTCTAACAATGTGACAATTGGCAAGGGTGTGTATTACCATGTTTTGTGTGTGAGTGAAGAACAGTAGGGGATACATGTAGAGGCAGAGAGTGTCGACTCAGTGTGTGTGTGTGAGTGTGTGTGTGTGTGCCAGTCACCCCAGGGTGAGGGGATTAAGTGTGAGCCAATGCAGTAAAGGTTAGCGCTTGGTCTCTCACTGAGGCCCCTATCACACACACAAATCTATGAAAAGACGGAGAGGGAGAGAGATGACATTATTATGGGCCCCCAGCCCCACTACCTGAGGGATGAGTGTTCACAAAGCTCATCAAGACGGCAAGGAAAACTGATAAGATCATCACACAAATCCTCAAGACACAAAGTAATTGAGCTAAACTGCAGATAAAAAAATCTTAACTTTTTAAAACATAAACCAGGAATAGGATTTTTTTTTTTTTCATATTTTTTCCATTAAACCATGGAGTATGTTTCGGGTTTGATTTTTGTCAATTCATTTTGCGCGGCGGACATTTTAGGATACTTTCGTACGCCTTCCCACAAAATGGTGGATTGGAGGATTGCAACGAGATGAACTGCAAAGGAGGTATGAGCGTGTTGTTACAGTAAGAGCGTGCATGTGTGTGTGTGTGTGTGTGTGCCAGTGTGTGTGTCAGCTGGTTGAAAACACTTTGCTTCATCTGGCTGCAGCATCATGAGGTCTTACTGTGAGAATGTACAGAAAATCCATGTTCATTAGAAATTGGATGGATAGTTGTTGGTCTGTGAGACTTGTTCACTGATACCCCTCATATATTTCTATTCAATTGTTGTTTCTTTCAGCTGTTGTATGCTATTCATGTGTATGCTTTAAAAGCTTGCCACACTACTGAAAACATTCTTGAAACACGACTACTGTATGCTGAGCTTTACAGTCTTTTTTTCCAGAAATGTAGTTATCTGTATTATGTTCAATGCCAGCAGCCTGTGCCAAATACTTCTTCAGATTTTCTCCGCTTTTTTATAATCTTATTTACCCTTTTGTGTTAGAGGTTGAATTAACAATGGATATATTTTTTTTATTATTATTATTATCAAATAATTGTAAAATACCTGCAAACGCTGGAAAATTCAACAACATGAACAACCTTAATGAAGTTCTTCAGCCAACAAGCGCTGAAGTGGAAGATATAGCAGAATAAGCTCTGGTAGTTGAGCTGTATAACCGCTCCATGTTAAGTGAGTAACAACTTACAAATCAAGTGCCACTGATGCCTTCATCTGTTTTATCACAGATTCGTTGACAGAGGAATCAGACTTAGGGCAGCCCCTCAGATATATCTCATCTGGTCACTCAAGTGAATCAGGAATCTTTGCTCACTCTTTCTGTGTGGATCATTTTCTGTCATCCCTTCATCATGATGCACTTAATAACAATAATTAATAAATGGTAATTTATAGTTAATTAACCTTTAGTTAATAATTATTTTCTTTAAACAAGCAACAGGATGTTTTGTAAACCAACAGTCATAGATTTTAAATGTCTGTAGATGATAATAATATTAGTAATAACATGAAATAACCATTACGTTTCGTAATTAGTAAATTATTCTTAATGAAATGTCTTAATTATAATAAAATGTGACCTATTCTTTTTTTTTTTTTTTTTTTTTTGATTATATTGGAGCACCTGTACACCTACCTGTATAGTTACCACTGCAATGTTGAGACAAGCTGGAAATAACAGTTGACAGCAGGGTCAGGATGATAAAAGATTATATCACAGATTGTAAACTGGTACAACTAGTGAATAGAGACATCGTGAATCATGAACATCTTCACACGAAAGACTTAAAAACGTTGTCTAGCTAGTTGACGTACAGTCCTGTACCAGTGTATTGGTTTCCTGTTTTACTTATAATTGCCTAAGCCCGTCACCATGGCTGAAGGCATTGCTTGAGAGGGCAAAAAGCACCAGCAACACTCAGTATTAGTATGAGACCAACATGTAGCCTTCACCACGGTCATCTACAAGCCTTGGTGTGGTGGCCTAATAAAGTTGTTCTATAAACTTCAACTTCAGCTTTTTAACCTCTTTAGACTTTTGCGCTCCTCCATGCACCTTGTTGTGCCAGAAATTTGTAATACAGATTCCAAACTAAAAAAACAAGATTTGCGCATTGAATGCTTTACATTGAATGCCACACATGCCTGCACTTCTGCTATCTTTGATCATGTACTTTATTATACAACTATTATTATGGTTGTTGTAGTCCTACTATTGCTACCATCAGTTGCAGGTTACACGTTTCTCCTGCTGCAACTTCCACAGCACCAGCCCATGTAGACTAATGGCCTCACCAAGTGCGCCTCCCTTCAGCCACAGTTTACCCCAGTGGCAACCAGTTGACCCCAATGACTTGATGATTTGATGCCAGTTACTACCTAGACCCACTACTTTCCTGTTATTATCTATGCACATTCCAAGGCCACAAGGTAGTTATCGCTCAGAGGTTTCACTCAGCAGTTTCTCAAGCAAAAATGTAATGATTCAAAGATATAACATTGACACTAAAATAAATCAAACCATTTGACTGTTTCATTTTTCAGTGCACTAAAGTGACTAGTGAGGGAAACCTTGATGTTTATTCATTAGGGATTCTCTATGGATAGGGAGATCTGCACAATAAGATAGTAGAGTTTTGCACAATAAGTGGCTGACTCGATCTCATCATTGACCTGCTAGCTCACATCTAGTATAATGGCCATCATTGCTCCTTGGTAGTGTGCATACTAGTCAATGGTTTAAATATGACTTCATGTTTAACATAGAAATTTGAAGAAATGAAGCCTTTGACAGCGAAACATATCATATATTTGTTTGTCTACATTGTACAACTATCCGAACAGCAGTTTGAGGCACGTGTCATTGCAGACTCTTATGATGGACGTCCTACCTCACCATACTACAATGATTCTTCTGTACTACTACTACTACTACTACTACTACTACTACTACTACTTAACTATGAATTTACAGTCACGGTCAAAAGTAAAAAAGTACATCCACTTGTAAATTACATATATATTATCATCATCATCATATATCCAATGATTTCTATAGGGGACATTTTTCTGTGGTGGAATGAGTGGAACAAATATTACTTTGTCACAAAACATTCATGAAGTTTGGTTCAATAATTAATTTGTTATTGGTCTATAGGTCTGAAGATGAGACCAAATCTGCTGGCTCAAAATATTACATATAGTAACTTGAGCGATCAGTTGTGGTGATTACAGATATTACTTCATCGGGGTGATTATGGTTGACAATAAGGGTTTGGTATCATTTCAGTTTAATTGATTCCAGTTCTGCTTCCCAATTCAATTTTTTGGGAGCGGAAAAAATAACAAATATTTTGAGAGCAAAAATGTGCCTACTTTTATTCTTGGCACAGTCTATAGACTCAGTACACTGTATACTGTTAGAGGAAGGTTTATTTTTTACTTCGTTTATACAAATAAATATTTGTCTCTTATAAGGAATGATCAACAAAAACAATTACAAACAAAATATATTTGAATATAAAATAACCCCCCCCCAAAAAAAAAAAAAAAAAGTATTTTATTTTGCATACCTAAACAGAGGAGATTCAGCTGTAGCAAAGGGATGTAATCCCTCCACCACAAATCATGTCACCACTCTATGACATTCACACACTTTCTCCATGCTCGTCTTCCCCTTTACGGCTAAAGTGAAATGAGTTTTTGTACTAGAGGCGGGTCTAGGTGGATGATGCTTTATCCAAGACAAATATTAGAATAATTTGTAGACATAATTCTTTGACCTTCAATATAACAGGCTAAAGTCCACTCATCAGTGTTTTGTACCTGAGCGTAAGACATTGCTACCGTAAGTGTTTGCTTTAGCTGTATCTAGTCTTGTAGACTGTGACACATCGAACATGGTGGATTCCTTCAGATTCATGCCCTACTGAATTAAATGTTTTGTCATGTTGGAGGTGCTTCCGCCCTTGCACGAATTATCTTCGCTGCAGGTGTTGCCTTTTGCTGTGTCCTTATGTTTTTTAGGGTAGCTAAGCAAAACTTGTAAGCGTTTACAGTAGTCAACCATTTTCCAGGATGTAAACAGTGTCTAGTTTTCTCACATTCTTTGCTGAAATAATGCAGATTGATGTCACTTTAGGTCCGTGTAGCAGGTCCTGGCAGATAATTACAAATTTTAGTGGTCAGGATGGTCACGAGTCAACCAAAACCCAGCAATAGATTATATTAGAATATATTTTGTTTGTAATTGTGTAATTTTGTTGATCATTCCTTGTAAGTCTGCAATGAATTAGAAGTTGGTGGAAGGCAGCTGTCAGTGTCCAGAGTCAAGTGTGTTTTGCATCAACATGAGCTGAGAGGCTGTCAACCAAGAAAGAAGTCCTTGATCCAGCAACAGCACCTTACAGCTCAACTGAAGTTTGCTGATCTTTGATACACTTACACGCATAAGTTTCTATGGTGACTGCAGGAGTTTTGAATGAGAAATAGTTAATATATTTTAATCACAAATAACTTGTATTCACTCATAGACACCAGCCACCTGAATACACCTGTTTTTCATCAAGATCCATCGTGCAATGTTAACGGACATTAGGAAAAAAATCCTGGATCCGCCTATTTAGATGGATCAGTACCAAAGGTTAGAGGGGTCTTCGACAAAGCGATCGAACAACAAACTAGCCAACAGACACGGCAGAAATCATAACCGCCATGACAGAGGTCATTGGCAGTTTTGTCTTTACAAAGTGATGCTGTGCAGACGACTTTTGATCAAACCCTATGAACTTTATTTGAACTCCTTCTTGAGATCCGTAATGTTTCCTGCAGTAACACTTCACATCAGTTTGAGATAAGTTTGGGGTTAAATGGTGTACCCAATATAAAACATTAGCTTTAGGTATTTCATGCATAAGCATTATTTGACTTCGAGAAGTGTTGGAACAAGCAGATACACCACACAGTCAAACACTGCTGGATAGCAGTATTTCATCAATATTGAAATTAAATTTAATGTATGTGTTGAGGCAATTAAAAATCTTTTCTGAAAGTGTACAGAATGATCAGTGATGAGGTTTTTCGATCCAGTTAAACAGATTTTACATCCAGCCCTGACCGGAACATGAAGGCTTTTTGACTAAAAGCAGCTGTTTCCGTTGACCCAACACCAAACGCTCCACTATGAGAGGATTTACTGCTGTGTTAATTATTTACACCCAGTTACTGTATGACTGTATGAACCTATTAACACTAATCGTTCAGTGAGTGCATTTATGTGCGAGCAACCAAGTATATGTTTCAAGCTGCTGGTGATCAAATACAGCTTACATGCACTGTGTGCATTTGTGCATGTGTGTGTGTGCGTGTGTGTGCATGTCCACCTGCCCACATATCCTTGACCACTGTGTAAGTGAGCCAGTGGGGGAGTGTCTCAAAGCCAAAAGGCCACTTGAATCCACACATTCAATTCCCTCTTCATTAGCAGTCACATTACTTTAGATTAGCAGAAAGTGGACATTTACAGGCAACGCTGACGCCTGTAATTAAAATTAATTTAAAAAGAAAGACACAAAGAGAAGTAATTACTCCAAGTGTTAAAGGTTTTCTCCCCAGCAACTTCTCTTATCGTTTTATTGCTCTGTTCTTACTGAAGGAAATAAAAATGCAAAAGAGAGAGTGGACTTAGTGGGGAGAGAAATTAAGCGCTAGCGGTCGCTCATTAATGACTTCACCTGATTATTGGGAATGGGAAGTCGCCCGTAAAGGTTGAGTAGTTTACAATGAAATTTTTTAATTAGAGTGGATTTGCTCTGATTGAAATGAAATATAAATGGCTTCTTAAATAGCTTATCGCAACCTCTATGACTTGCCAAGCTCCCTCCACTGGCTAAAAAGTTTTCTGTGACCAACAGGGAGGTGTTTATCCCAGGAAGTAAGTATTTCCAAAAAAAAAAATCCAAAATAGCATTTTAGCATTTAGGCTTTGTGTGGCGGCTCAGTGGGGAGCAGTTTCATATTAGGGCAAGACGATTGTCAGTCCCTCAGCATGCAGCCCAGGCAGCTGGATGCTCGTGTTTGTTTCTATAAGCAAAGTGAGATCATGGTGACCCAGTGTATCTCAGGCAGGAATGAGAGGGTGTATAAATGGATGAAGTGTCTACAAGGATGTCTGTCGAGTTTGTGACATGACAGATAATACATAATACAGTACCTTCACCCAGACAAACACAGGAAAGACAGAAGCCATTTAAATAATGTGGACAGAGGCCTGGACAGGGACTGGAGACCGGTCGTGTCAGTATTTCCACAGAGAAGACAGAAGAGCTTAAGAAAGTCAGGGCTTGACAAAGGCTGAGTCCGCACAAGGGTGTCTCTTCATGGTGAAAAGTGTGGGGACATAAGGGCTTCGATTGAAATCATCTTCAGCACATGTGATTTAGGCAGTGTAATGGAGGTAAGAGCAGGTACTATTGGTGGGTTAAACAATTGCATCATCGAACTTCAGATTTAATGTCTCCTCGTTTATTTGTTATCATTTTTTGGTCCAAGTTATCATAGGGATATTTTTACAAATTCTGCCTTTTCAAAAAGCAGCAGAGACATCTCCACGGAGTCTACAGTGTAATGATACCTCATGAGTCCACCTCAGAGTTATAACGGCAACGACAATGGTCAACAATATCAATTTTTAACACAATTATGTTGCAGGAGTGCTTATGATATTGGTTTCTAACTGTGGCCTCTTTTATGTAAGCTAATTGATGGCATATAAAAAAAAAAAAAAACATTTTTAAGACTTTCCTAAAACAGTGTTCTGCTTTATGATTTTTGTTCGTATCTTGTTTGTCTGTGCTCTGTGTTTCACTCACAACATCACATTGCTTTTTCTTTTTTTTTTTCTTTTTTGGCTAAAACAACAGACATTTCCTCGACACACCTAGAAGTTTGCTGTTCAGTGTCTTGCTTGAGGTCACCAAACCACACACTGTGGACGGAAAGAACTGGCAATCAAAGTACCAATAACACTGTAAATGTTGGCTTGGGACTTGTAGAATTAGAATTTATATATTAACCAGGCTGCCCATTATATAATGTCACTAGACAACAGGAGGAGAAGAATCTTATTTCATCACATAAAATCATATAGTGTTCTACATAGTGAAACTTGAAGGCCTACTCTACATTGATCAACTCCAGAACTTGTACATTTTATACTTTGTATATATGGAAAGAAAAAAAAAATATATATTAAGCTTTATCTTTGTATTGATATGAGCAGTAAAACTTAATTGCAAACACTTCCTTAAGCATTTGTAAGAAATGTTATAAAAAGGGAGAAAAAAATCCAGGTGCTATTATGTGTTCTGAATGTGAATCTAAATAGGTCACTTTTTTATTTGTTTTATTTTATTGAAACAACCATTATCTGATGCATCAGCAAGCCTGACTAATGAAATTATAAGCGTTTGGAAGAACACTTTTGCTTTTAAACAATTTAAGAATAAAAGAACAATAACTTTGTGTTGAATTTAGAGTCAACACTTACTTCACAGACCAGTTCAGATGGTTGCGTAAAAGCACTATCTATGCTTTTAGGACCTACATGTACACGCGTATTTTTCTGGCGTTATTCTTCAGCGAGAAACTACCTAAAGCTCCTAAAGCTTCTTCTTTTGCTGGGCGTCCCTTTAAGTTGTGGCCCCCCAGCAGCAAATTCTAACAGATAAAAATCTGTTTAGCGCTTGTGCTTTTAAAGACAAGCCACTCAGCTCTCACTGTGCCACATCTTAACTGAACCACCCCCTGCCCCCAAATGCCCCCCTCTGCGAGGTGTAAGCACCACAATATACCCTCTCTGCTCTTTTTAATGTGTGTGTGTGTGTGTGTGTGTGTGTGTGTGTGTGTGTGTGTGTGTGTGTGTGTGTGTGTGTAATAGATGAATCCATCTTGTGAAAGAAAAAAAGCCTTCACCAAACCCTGCTGTCCACAATACACTGCTCCTGCCATTATATCTGCTAACACACACACACACACACACACACAATGAGTGACTGCGCAGCCTGCTCTGTGTAGATAAGAACTGGAGTTGTGTTGTCAGTGAAGTACACCTACAACCAGAGAGAGAGAGATTGATATATACATATATATTTACCCAGAGAGAAGTTAGAGAGGGACGAGTGAGGGAGAAAAAGGAAAAAGAAGGAAAGGTGCTTCTGATGTTATCTCTAAGTGAATATTTACTTCTCAGTGTGAAATGTTCACCTGCTGCTTCTCAGTTTGACAACACACACGCACACACACACACACACACACACACACACACGCACACACACTGGTTGCTTACTGCCACGAGCCACTTGTGTGTATATTATCGGTTGATTTTCAGTTTCAACTGTTTTTTTATTATCAAAGCATATTTGATCACGGTGGAAGTCCTAATCTAATGTACTGGCCTGGTGCAGTGTGAAAACATTAGGAAAAGCTCAGTTTTTCATTAGGAAGTGATCAAACACTGAGAGGGGTCTTTGTAGATGAAGCCACAGGTAAAAAGCTTAAAAAACGGCTTTTGGCAGGAGTAATTTAAGCACCGACTATTATATATATATATATATATATATATATATATATATATATATATATATATATATATATATATATGTAGAGAGAGAGAGACAGACAGAGAGAGCAGATTGCATGATTCTGGCATTCTCTCAATCAGATCATGAGGTTATCACCTCAAATGGTTTTCCAACAGTCTTGAAGGAGTTCCCAGAGTTGCTGAGCACTCGTTGGCTGCTTTGCCTTCACTTTGCAGTCCAACTCATCCCAAACCATCTCAACTGGGTTTAGGTTGGGTGATTGTGGAAGCAAGGTTTTCTGAAACCGCACTCCATCACTCTCCTTCTTGGTCAGATAACCCTTCCAAAGCCTTGAATCAGTCACCGACAGCGTCACCAGCAAAGCACCACCACACCATCACACCTCCTCCTCCATGTTTCATGCTGGGAACCATGCATGTAGAGACCATCCGCTCACCTTTTCTGCATTTCACAAAGACATAGAGGGTGGAACCAAAAAATCTCAATGATTTAGTTCAAGAGCTCTCTGTAAATCATTCCACTTCTGAGGGGCATAGACCTGAAAAGCAATTTGGTCCTTACAGTGGAAATGTTTAAAATCAAGGACTCTTGTCAACGAGTGTGCAAATTACAAGTTCTAAATGAGATAAAAGCGGTGAGATAGTCAGGTAAAACATGCAGCAGGGCCTTGTAGATAAAAATCATGCAGTGCTGTTCCCCACTTACAGATAAAGATGGCCATCCCATCACCTGTAATAAAACGAAGTGCAGAATGATACACTGCATCAAGGGTTTTCAGAGTTGAGAGAGCCGAATGCATGTAGATGACATCAGCATAATCTAGAACAGGTAAAAAAAAAAGGGGGGGGGGGCTGAACAAGCTATTTTCTACATTTTAAAGTAAAATGAGCACTCTGCTGTGATAAAATGATGATAATTTACTCTTTAGTTTTTTTTATTTAGTTTAGGGATATGAAAAAGACAGCTCATCTATCCAGATGTCCTGATGTTTGCAATTGGAGACCCTTTTAATAGGTCTTGTGAATAACATGCATGTTGTCTTTTTGGGATTAAGTAGTAATTTGAGGTCAGTCAGAGCTTGCTCTAAAATGTGAAAATTAGACAGTAGTTTTTTAACAGCTAGATCAGCCGGGGGGACAGAATAGATGGCAGTGTTATCGGCATTACTATTTGCAATTCCAATACTAAAATCATGAATATATAGGGTGAATAAAATAGGGCCTGAGATGGATCCTTGAGAAACCCCTTATTGACTGATAACCATCAGCTTGCATGGCTTTCAAGGTGCTTAACAAGCAATGAGTGGTCCACTGTGTCAAATCCCTTAGACAAACAAAAATAGCAGCACAGACTGGTTTATTATCGAAAGCATTGACAATATAGTTGACAACTTTATGTCTCCGTTTGTCAGATTGTTTGCCCTTTTCATTGTTTAATATAAAGTTATCACTTCTTGCTTTAGCCAACACAACAGTGAGCTTGTTCTTGTAGACCCAAAGGACTTTCAGGACTTTTACATGGAGGATGTTCACTTTGCTCTTCTCTTTGGAGGAAGCCATATATTTGTTGGAAAATATATATTTAGCTGTAATGTATGTAATGCAATGTAATGTAATTTATTTTCCTAGGCTACTTATTTTATATAAGTGTTGAAGCCATTGTTTAGGCACAATTAACCAATATTAGCAATGTGTTCATGGACATGATGTAATGGGAAAGTCTGGGTAAGTGAAGGGCACTTTCATGGTGCAAAAGGATGTGAGGGAGAGCAGACACACATGCAACATTTTGTTGTATTCAGGAAATCTTGCAAGACATTATTTCACTGCTTAATTTTTTGTTGAACTTAATGAAGCAGAGATAACTAGCCAACTATTGTACAGTCCTGTGGACTGGCTTTCTTCTTGTCATCAACTTTTGAGCCACCAGCTGACACCGGCTTGCTGGCATGGTATTTGTTTCATTTAATGATGCTCTAAGACAAACATCTCATCTCCCTCCGTGAGGGTCGCGGGAATGTTACCGCTTTATCCCCCTTTTTCAAAGGGGTCGCGGGGGTCACTGGAGCCCATCCCAGTTGTCTCTCTGGGTGAAGGCAGGGCACATCCTCAACAAATCGCCAGCTCATCACAGGGCCCTAACTGATGGCAGAGGCTCTGACGCAAGGTCTCAACTGCACATCAGGAGCAATTTTGGAGTTCAGTATCTTGCTCAAGGACACTTCGATATGCAGCTCAAACCAGCAACCTTCTGATCACTAGTCGACCTGCTCTTCCCGCTGAGCTACAGCCACAAAAAAACAGTTAAATCCAGGCAAACCTTGTTCAAACTAACATATACTGTGTAAATAAAGCAGTAATAATACAAAGGTAAAAAAAGTACTTTTGTACTGCATGGAAAGTCAAATTAGATATAAGGACCATTAAGATCAAATTTAAATGCCGTGCTTCTGCTACTGGTAATGTCAGACGAGCTGGTCAGTCGCATTTAGAATAAGAGGAGCTGGAAGGCCTGTCTCAAATCGAACCTGACAGTTGTGGAAGACAGGTTTAACATTCTTGCAATTGCAGTGTTTTAAAAGCTGTGGATTTTGCTGTTTTGCATTGACAGTACACATAGTTGAGGTGGAGAACTCAAAGACTGCTCACCACTAGAATATGATAATGTGAATAAGACAAAGCTGTCAACGATGCTGGTTTCAGCTTTGAGAGTTTGACATTTCTATGGATCAACTGATTTGATAATATATTTCAGCAAAATCATCCAGCCATGTCATGTGGTAGATAGGTCCCAGGTGGACAGGAGGATACGTCACCATGATCACTTTGTGTAACTGTCAGACAAAAATATGAAAAAGATTAAAGAGGTTGAGGCTTTCCTTCTCGTCAAGGCACTGTACCCAGAGGAGGATTAGTCTGGTTACTCTGGTTTTCCACGACTTGACTTTGATCAAAATTCCTGGCTAATTTTTCTTCTCAATTATAGCAGAAAGCTTTGATTCTAACCATGACAACAGTATTTTATCCTACCTGAAATAAATATTTTTAGCTGCTTATACTCCCAACCAAAGTTTAGACGAGAGATTAAGTTTGCAGACCATTAGCTTATGTAGTTTTAGCAAACTCAAAAAAGACCTGATGATAACAATCCACAGCAGTCTATGCCTCCAACATGAAACCGCCATCAAAAAGCCACTCATAGCCATAATTCATGCTCAGAACAGCACCAAACCTCAGCATCAGTAAAAAATAGGGTCCCAGAACATAGTCTGAGGCATCAGACATCTGCTAGCTTTGCCAGATTTCTATTGTACAGTGAACACAGCTCACCACTTCAGCAGCTTCCTCTTGTGGGGAAGCCCGATGAGTCGATTACCGAGTGCAGAAGAGTTCCGCAGCTCAAGGATGACAGACAGGTTGCTGTTCCGCCCAGTCAGGGAGAGTGAAAAAGTCCCAGAACACATGTAAAATCTGCAGTGCCTGGAACACATCGGATAATGCCTCTGGGCTTGCAGTTTTATATTAAAAAAAAAAAAAAAAAAAAAAAAAACTGCTGTTACAAATTGAGCATTATTTATTTAATTTAACTAATCAGATCATTCACAATAATCACTCAAACCGTAGACCGTAGCACAGTAACAGTTAATTAACATTGCTGTTAACATGTGCTCTCTCCCAACTATTCTCCGTCTCTCTCTCTCTCTCTCTCCTTGATTGTCCCTTCGTTGCTCTGTTTGTGGATGCTACAATGGGGGAAATGGAATTAGGGCAGAAAGGTGAGGTGATATCAAATACTGCTGGTACCATTCAGGAATGTCCAGCAGGATTCAGCTCAAATTAAGTCATGTATGTAGTGTTCTAAGCCTTTAATTTGAGAACTTCAGCCAGCAGTTTTATTGCAAACAAATAATAATTAATAATCAATACAATAGTAATTCTCACACACTGTGCTTGCATTAAAAAGTTAGTTAAGACAGCAAACGAGTTGTAGATGGTCAGAAGTTGAGCCCATTGATATATTTGTGAAGTAAAACTGTAATAAAGACTGTTTTGCAGGGTCAAAATGCACATGAACAGTGGCCAATTGGGTGAAAGTCATATGCATGTTTTACCCAACTGTCCACCCTAACAAACAAACAAACTTGGCACTCTTTGTACTACGTCTCCTGAAAAAAAAAAAAAAAAAGTTTACAATCAAATCTATCTTTAACTTTGTATACTACATGTTTTGTCTCTGTTGCTGACAAGTAAATTACCCTCAACATAAAAATGTTGGGAAGTGAAGAGAGAACAATTAACCGTAGCTTTATAAACAGATACACATAAAAAAAAAATATGCTTTGCAAAGATAAACAGATGAACTCATGAACAAAAATACACAAAGCCAAATGTCTTTGCAGGATTCCTCACAGTTGGAGTTGGACGACCATATGTTTTATTTATGATGAGGTATGATGCAGTTGTTACCTAGTAAATCTGGTGTGTATGACTGAAAATGTATATATAGGCACTATGCTACCCTATATTCTAACTTGGTGGAGACCTAGATAACCTTAGATCTAATAAAGACAGATTAATTAATTCAAAGCAGTTCTATATGAATGGAAAACTGTTTTAATACTCCCGATACTCATATTCCATTACCCAGGTAACAGTCCTGATAATAAACAGAAGTAATCCTCTGGGGTTGGTTTCTTGTGGGATCGTTGGGCCTATGGTGGAAACGTCAGCATGAAGATCAAGAGACAAGAAAAACGTGCAATTTGCTCTACAACATGTTGGACAGACAGCCTAACTACCACAATTTTCCTCATACTTTGCTGTTAGCATGCACAAGTTAAGCATGTACCATGTAAACAGAAATTGTTTTTCAGTGTGCAACACTGAACTACAAAAAAATGTTTTGGCTTTAGCAATACACAGTTAAACATTCACAGGTAGAAACTACTCAGCACAGCCACAGTAGACTGATCCACTGGAGCAGTGGGATTAATGGTCTTGCTCAGGGGCATGTCAGTGTTGGTAATGAGGGAGGGGCAAATGTTGTATTTTCCTTTTGCTGCCCAGATTTATCCTGCCGGTCAGGGGAATTGGCAGGCTTGCTTCTCTAACCTTCAAGCCCCTGCCCTGACTAGTTTCTGTTATTATAAAGTCTACATCAAGGCCATGTGCCTCTTTCTTTACTGCGCCTTTATTGCCCCAAAAGGGAAATGTCATATCAATTTTAAATGATTTGTTTGTCTGGGTCACTCATCCACCAGAGACCCAGAGTGCCTCTGTGCTCGTTAGGGAGATCAGTCAAATGGGCTGTTGCTGGGCTGCCCTGCCGCTGTGCCACCCTCCTGCCTGTCCGCTCTACCTAATGAGCACAGGGACACTGTAGCTCTGACAGCCAGTCATGGTGGTGTGTTACAGGGAAAACCTTTTGCTTATAGTCTGCTGCATGCTTGTTTTAAAAAACAAAATTCAGACAGTTGCTGGACATACAGCTAGGAAAAAAATAACGTGTTAGTTACACTGACAGTGATTTCTGTGGCCCAGTTAGTCTACTGGATAAGTTTGTGGAAGACTTGGACTGGGGCTGCTGCAGCTAGGACAAAGCCTCTGTACATGGGACTCCTGCTCTACCAACTGAGCTAAACGACACCCCTAGGCACAGCTGTTTTAATGAATACAATACAACACAGCCTAGTTCATTTACCACTAGTGCTTTGAAGATGTGTTTAACCTGCCGATGCTTAATCAAATTTGAAGTAGAGCTCTTTGCAGCTGACAAGCAACTATCCTGAGGCATAACTTGCTTTTCACTGTGATATTGCTCTTGACCTTTGCACCCCATCTAAATAATGGGAATACTCACATGGAGATAAGAAGATAAGCTGTCCTCTCTGGAACCTTGCTACAATGAATTAGCTAGGTATACATACATACACATTGACACAACTGTAGGTTTACCTTCCTCTGTCCTGACATCGGGAGTTTGTTCCACCACTGAGGTGCCAGAACAAAGAGTCGCAACTTCGCTCAGCGATGGTGGTACCAGCTGGCAAGGTGAAGTCGAGTTCCAGACTGGTGGTTTGGTGGAGAGGGGGAGAATTAGTCGATAAATTCAGATGGGTGGATGTTAAAGTCACCCAGAACAAAGAGTGGTGTGCCATCGTCAGGGGAGCAGCTTAGGACGACGTCCATCTCATCAAAGAAGTCACATAGAGCGCCACATCATATATGATGTTTCCTCCACTAAATTACTGTTAAATGAAAGGTACAGTGTATGTGCTGCATCTAGCTAGCAAACAGTGGCATAGTGGCGATTCCAGGTTTGTGGGGCTCAGCTTGTCAACCTGCTAGCCACTGGAATGGCTGGAATGTTGCCAGTTATTCTTTCAGCTAGTTGTTTTTAATTGTTCAGAGCAACAAAATGACTTAGTCTGCCTCATCATACGCTAAATCTGAAATCCAAAATAGCAGAATTTACCTCAGTGCTCCAGGATTGGTGGGAAGGGCGTTTTCCTGGAATCACTGGACAGATGAGGTTCATGGAGACCGTCCAAAACCTAAAATTCGAAGACTGTAATAAAGGATGTATGTAAAATACTAAGTATACATCTTCTCATACCTAACATGTTTTAACATGTCATTATGCAGCTTCTATAAATTCAATATATAATTACAATATGATATTAAAGTTATAAATCAAATAACTCTTCTATAATTTGTCAAATTTTCCAACATGACTTCATTATAGAGACTGGTAATTCTTTGAATCCCAGGTTTTTATGGCCTTTATTCACACATGAACAATGTCATCATCTGTTCACTTTATTTTCTTCCACGCAATGCTCATCAAAAAGGTCACATTTTTCTGCAGATGTTTCTGTATTTTTCGGCCGTATTACTACATTGATAAAATATGAAGCTGAAATAATTTGTAGGGCAACTTTCAGGAAAACCAACATAGAAAAAATCAGTTATGGATGGAATATGGGCCTTTGCACACATTTGTTTTTTTTTTTTTTTTTTTATTTATTGTACCCACACAAACACGTTCTGTGTAGGTATAATACGGGACCGTCATGAAGATGGAATTGCTTTGCACGAGTTGTCCCTGTTTGTGTGACTACCATTTGCCATGTTCTTATTTCTTGTTGCATGACTGGCACTAAAATGCCATCAGAGATGTGGTGCCTGATGGCAGGGGTCCAGATACATGGTTTCAAGGCAAAGCTAGGTCCCTGAGGTTAACGTCTATGACTGGAAAGGTCGGCAGAAGTGGTGACTATTAAAGCTGAGTTTTGGTTAAGAGATTAGTGTTTGACCTTTTGGTCAACTCTAGGGACCAATAATCAATGTTTCATCCTTATTCTCTATTTAGAAGCTGTATGTATATACTCATCTCTTATCCATCTGTCCGTTTTGTCAGATCCCACAATGTAAAATGAGTTAATTCAGTCTAGTAAAGTTGTCAGTGAAATCTGACCTTTTAAAAAAAACAAACAAAAAAAATCTTTGAAAGACACTAAGATGAAGAAAATATATTATTAACACATTATCCCCTTGCAATTAGATATACGTTTATCAAATTATATTAACGTCATATAAAATGTCACCTTATCATCAACTGGGGAAAAAGCAGCACAGACTGGTGAGTCTGGACAGAGGTATCTCTATCTCTGTCTTGACAGTCTAACTTTCTCTTCATGCACCTGACTTAAACATATTACTTTCTCTATACATCACTGTTGTTTGCCCTCTGCCTGCTCCCCAGCACTCCGATACTTCCTTCTTGCTTTAATCGCTGACTATCTTCCTCCAATCCGTCCATCTATCTCTATTAACTGCTCTCTTATCCTCTTCTTGAAGTAAATGGCTGAGGCCAGTCTGTCAGGGCTGAATGACTGATTACAGTAGAGGCCAGAGCTGGCTGTTCATCATATCAGCATCACTTTTATTCAACTTATAGTCAACTCAGCAATACCTCAGTTCACTTCGTTCCTTTCCTCCCTTTTTAGTGTCCAAATTCTTCAGTATGTAATGACATTCTTTAAAACTTAACTTCTAGTCATCATTTATGCCCAATGTTGTCTTTTTACTTTGGAACATCAGTAGGCTACAGTACAAACGCCTTAAAATCAGTAATGCAAGCAATCTGGAATTTATAACTCAAACTCTTGAAATACACCTACACCTTTTTTTAAGTATATGTAAATTAACTGCTTACATTCATAAAAGCTCTAGTGACAATTTGGTACACAAGTAAGACAAAAAAGAGGCATCAGAATGTCATGGTGCTACCATAACTCAGTTAAAAGTAACTGCATACATTATTACCTATCTGGAGTCTCTCTAAGCTAAAGAGAGCAAGCAATCTGGAGGTCCAAAGGGCAAATAGTGTACCTATGTCATTCACTGTGCTCAATGTAGCAAAATGTCTCAACCAAAGCATGAAGTTGAACTATTTACCAATTTCATATCACATTAGAACCTGGATGTTTCATGTTATAATAACACAAATTATTTATTATTAATCATTATTATTTTATTATTATTTAATAATACGTAAACTTTTCACATTATAAGAATATAAATATTCTATTGTTATAAGCAGACATGTTTGTTATAACGGGGAAAACGATCTTGCTTAACAATTAATGTTTCATGTAATACCATGATAGTGATCTATTTTTCTGGTTTGACAGCAATAACCCTCTGTAAGTTAATTTAGAAACTGTGACACATTGATATGCTTCAATTGCATTGTTGTATGTATTATTAAGCAGGATTTTAAGTATTTGAAGCATTGCTTTAATATCGGAAGATTAACTTATTCACATGCATGCAGATGTGCTCGCTGACCTACCTCTGTGATTGAGGCTGCCTCTCCTGATGAGCTGGGATTGACATCAGGTGTGATGGCTGATGAGCTCCAGCTGTAGGCAAATTGTTTCCCATTGTCTTCATCATCCTCTTGATTTTGGCTTTATGATGTTGTGGGTTGGCATCCTATTTTGTCACATGTGATGACAAAGAGGCTTGATTAGGTTTGTATTCTGCTTCTGCATTTTTACTCTTAGCCTGGTTAACTTTTATCGGCTCCGTCTCCAGTCAGCGGTGACGAAAACACAACATCTCAGTGGCCACACTAATTTTTGCTCCTCGTCAGGTGTGATGGTATGACATGTGTTGAAGCTAGCCCCCTGATTCCACTGGGCACGTCTCTATTACTTGGCACTGTTCCGTCCTCCATGCGGCTTCATATCCCTTTTGTCAGATTGTGTTTATTTCATCATTTTTCCTTGATTTCTGTGCTTCTACTATGGATAAGTAGGCTACGTAATTCAATTGTTTCGTCTTTTGTCCATTTTAAGTGTATTTATTATTCATATATCTCACTTTGTTTTGAAGTTGATCCTCCAGTGTTTTACTTTATAAATCTACTGGATGCGCTGTGCTTGACAGTCTGGCTCGATTTGTTCTTGGCAGATTTACACCAGCTGCTTTCCACTTTCGTTCAGAAAAAGACCCTGCACTCTTCCCTCTGGAGAGCCGCTTCTGAGTAGCCTCTGTGGTGCAGTCGGTATGGCTGCTGTTCAAGCGGCAATAAAACATTGTTCAGTCTGCACTGGGTTTGAAAGAAAGACTGAGGTAAAATATATTTAAAAAGTAATCAGCTTTGCACTGTCAGTGGCTTCTGTGTCATTTCAGATAGATCTCAGATAGAGGTCAGGTGCAGAGCCAGAGAGCCAGACCTTCTGGAGTTTACCGGCAGGAGGACGGACTGCTGACTGCTGAAGCAGAAATGTATTTCACTTCTTGAACATTACATTACAGAGGGAGAGCGGAAAACTGGCAACACAAATGATGCGGTAGTGAATTAAAGCAGATTATAGAAATGAAATGTGAGAGGCATTATTTTGTGAGTAATAATACATCTCACAATTGACTTCACTTCATATAAAAAATATCCTCATCAGTTGGAGACATCTAAGATCACATCAGATATTAAATACTGTACACATACAGAAAAAAACATAAGTACAATTTAGTTTTCATAGAGCTTAGTTTTGTAGTTTTGTGTAAATCACTGTTGTGGACACTATCGACTGTGCTGTCAGGGAGAATACTGGGGACAGCGCTGTCGCTGCCACACACACACACACACACACACACACACACACACACACACACACACACACACACACACACACACACACACACACGCACACACACACACAGCCTTCTCCAGTCAGCTCACACGATGCATCTTCACAACCAGCACATATAGATTGTGTGAATTAAGAATGAGTGGTAAGAAAGTCAGTGACAGCTCTCACACAATCATTGCACTCCACATCCTCATGTGAGTCTTGATAATAATGCAGGCCGAGTTCCCCCGAGTTCCCCGTAACTAAACTTCCATAAATGAATAAATTGTGTTAACGTATCAAACTTCCTTTTTCAAATGAAATGCCAAGTTAGGGGACGACACTGATCGTTGCAATCACTTTGGCAAGTGGAACATTCAGTCTGATTGCTGTATATAAATACTGTGCTGCCACTTGTGTAATGCTGCATGGACAGCATGGACTGTCAATGTCGTCGCCCTACTAGAAGACAGCGTAAATGAATGTATACAATGTGTGCTTTGTAACCTCCACCTCACCAACAAACACCCCATTCTCTGTGCCAGTAATGTGTACTGTCTTCGTCTTTCTCCCGTCGTGGGCTATGATTTACTGTAAAGAACAATCAAGCAGCGGCTCATTTCCATATATTTTATACATCTGAACATTTTTTGGTGTGTGCGCATTTACTCATTTGTACATATGCAAACACTGAATGAGCATTCTCTGCAGAGTTTCATAAACGAGACCCCTGGTGTGTGCCGTTGCTCTCGATTGTTCAGCTAATTTACAGTAAAGTAATCTGGCTGTTTGGGAAGAATCAACACTGAAATAAGCGCTTCTCGAGTAATGCATATAACACAAATGATCCAGTGTTCCAAATCGCTTCGTTAGCATGTGGTGTTTGCTAAAGTTATAGCAACGGGTGACCAAATTAAATGCACCTTGGCAAAACTTCTGGTTTTCATTGGGTTCATTGTGGGAGTACACATCTCACCAAAATACATAACATAGGTCAAGTCGTATGTATATGTTTTACTGTGGCATTCTTCTATGTTGAACTCTAATTGAAGTTTTGCATTTACCTGTTTGCATCAACAGACCCCTTCTTATGCTTGTCTTTAGGCTCTGCGACCTCAGTTTTTCTTTGAATTCTCCTATGTTATTTAACCTTTAACCAAGTCTTGCCAAACTCCTCTCTTCCTCCCTCCTTTCCTTCCTTCCTTCCATGCCTGATTCCACTCAAGTTTTGATGTCAGCTCAAGCCCTCAAACTCCATGATTCAGCCCTCATTCTACTCCAAACCCGAGACACTGGTGTGATTGCATGGCTCCCATGTGTCTGTCTGTGTGCGCCCATGTTTTCAGCACCCCTGTCAGTGTTCCTCTCTGTTTTTTTTTTGTTTTTTTTTACAGCAGCAGTGTTTCTGTAGCAATGTTGGTTCCAGTTGATGGCAGGACAGCTGCAGATTCTTGTTGACTTTTCGAAAACACTAATCTAATGCTAATGTGTCAGCAGTATAAAGCCCAGAGGGAATTAGGAGTCTTGATGCTGTCATAGTTATGCCATGAATGTGTCAGTTTGGCTGATGTTACTCACGCTTTCATTAGTATTAAATTAATGCAACATACATGACCCATGGGAGCTCGTGCTATGTCAATACTTTTTTTTTTTAGTTTTTAACTTCTTTGATGATCTCTGTTTCATTGCCTCAATTTAGCAGAGATCTTTTATTTCCATGGTTTTTCAGTTGTGGAGGGAATTCCTCATCATTTGACCATAAAACTTAATTGTTTCAGCCATAAAATTCTTTTACTTCAGTGTCTGTGTCATGCATCTAAAAGGAGAGCATGTCGAGGGTCCCTCGATGTAGGTTAAAAACTTTAAAGTGAAAGTTTGTCAGTTGCCTTTAATAGCAGCGGGACTGTAGAGAGGAATTTGGCATACATATTGCTAATTATTCACAGATGAAAATTTGGCATACACATGTGCTAATTATAAATGCTTTTAGCAATAGCACTATCAGATAATTAGCATAATGTCTCCCTGGTGGCCATTTTTAAAAATGCTGCCAAAACTACTGCAGGGTTGAACCAGTCTAGTTTAAAATGGCCATAATTAAACTTCACAGGAAGCAATCACCATGATGGATTTAAATATGCATAGAGAAAGAAAATATACCTTTATGTAAATACTTCTGGTGGAAACGTTTAGAGTGAGGCCATACTCCAACCTTCATGTTTTGAAAAGCAGCTTTAGAAAAATTATTCAGCTTATTTGATGTGTATAGAAAAATAGATTAAATGTGACTTCATTACAGTGAGCCTTCAGATTGACCATTTCCAAGTAAGAACCTACAAGACAGGTTTGAACTTTTAGGCTAATTAGAGTAACACATATTTTGATGTGAAAAAAATAGAAGGTAATTATGGGATTGTAGAAAGATTACAATTGATATAAATTGTACAACTTCCCTCCTTTATCCTGCCATGTCACTTGGCAGAAGTTTCATATATTTGATGAAATAATCATCAAAGCAAATGACAAAAAAAAACAAACAAACAAACAACTTTTTCAGCCTATAGATCAGAGAAACAGCGCATGAACGCAGAGAAGGCAGAACTTTAAGATCAGCAGGTCTGCTCCTGGGCAAGCAATCAATGTCTGCTCGATCAGTTACATGTTAAGCTGATATTCATATTGTAACAACCGATGAGTATTTACATATTATGATGACATATGTGACTTAGTGTAAATTAGGTTGACATACATGAATCATGAGGTTACTGCTATGACTAGAAATCAATCATTTACCCTGCCACTGTGTCACCTGCTTTATAGATGTGGCCGTTGGACTTCACCATGTATACAAAATCATCAGTTATCAATATGTACGTATATATCAAAATATTGTAATCTGTTAACCCTTTCATACACAAATGATTAAATTGCAAAGTAGTCAGTGTTTGATTTAACTAAGTCAAATTCATGCCAAAAAAACCTATTAATGTATACATTGACCAAGAAGGTGTAAATGTCCAATGCAATGGACACCAAGCATCAATGGTATAACATTATAAAAAAAGGCCTATTGGGACTTTAGATTAAATCCACCTATATTAAAACACAATCTGTAAGCTATTTAATATGGCTGTTTAATCAAACTATTCAGATTTTAATAATGTCATAATTTTAGATAAAACTTGCAATGTGAGGCAGTAAGTTGTGGCAGATGTATTTTCACTGACAAAAAAATATACAAGAAAAGCACTATTCAGTGTATTTCTAACAGTTTACTTAGTAAAAGCATATCCTTTTTATCTGTCTGGCTTTCTGAGAATGAGATGATTTAACAGTTGTTTCCAAGTGCTTGGTGTCTCTCCCGTTCCCTCAACCATTTTAAAGGCTTTGAGGGGCCCCATCAGATGCTCTGAACATTGTACTTTTAAATACATCCTATGAACTTAAAATGTCTTCCCAATAGCTGTCCACTGTAATGGACCCCATACATAAAATGCTTAAGGCATTTTAGGGAGTTTGAAGGAATGTCCAGCAAATGTTAAGATACTAAACCATATCAGTGCAAAAAATACATAAGTAGACTGGCACTGAGAGGAGTTTTCCACCAGTTTATTTTAGAGGATTTACTATGGATTAGGCAGAGAGAGCTGATGGGGAATGGCACTGCAACATATGTTAGAAAACATTGCTGTTATGAGTCATTGGGCATTTTTAAGTGATTATTTGGAAATTCTAGAGTTTTCAGGTGTATACCTGTGTCTCACATAGACGGCACCACCAAATCAAACCTAATCCAATATCAAATTTGATTGCCATTTATCACTCTAACTTTGAAATGACTCAAAACTGCTTTAATGTAGTTTTACCCCACCAGATCTAGGATCGGTATCAAATTGTACTCACTCATAGATATCAGTAGAATGCCCAGGGGCAGCTGTTCAAACATATAGTAAAGACAGATGGAGACTGGTTGGATTTCAGTCATGAGCTTTAACTTTAATGACTGATCAAGGCCTTCACTGTCACAGATAGAGTATAGAGTCATGTTGGGCAGGGGGAATAAAATCAGCAATTAATCTATTGATAAACACAAATAATGCTAGTTTCTTAATGTATAATTGTATTAGAGTCAACTGATAATAATCATCCTGGTGTCCTCGTCCTGGGTCACTGAAGATACATCGTCTTTTATTTCTTCGCACAATGTTGTAACCTAAATGGTTCAACCAACAGACGGAGCATCAGACCAGGAAGACTCTTAAATGGGTTATTTTTGAAAGACACTGAAAAAAGGTATAAGGATTTGTTCAGTACAACCAAAACAAACCTCCAAGTCCAAACACTCTGAATTTTGTCTTACCACATGATAAGCACCCATGCTTAAAGTCGCACGTTGTCCTTGATGTTCAAACACTTACAGTCAAATAATTCTGATTTACCATAAAGCAACTCATTTCATCCATTTAAATAAATGTATCTCAAATAGATTCAAATTTAATCAGGAGATTGTTATGTGAGTTATGATTTTTGGTGAATGCTTTTGGTTTAGAGACATTAGAAGGGAACCGCTTTGCTCTGAAAGCTGTTTCTGTCTGTGACAGACATCAGCTCATAGCAGATAATGGAGCTAATGCATGTTGCTCAGCTGAACCTGGACCCTGGACGTCAACAGGATACTATTTTATTTATTTATTTAGTTTTGGATTACAGCATCAACTCAGTCCTCAGAATATGAGTCTGAGCTCAAGAAAAAGGCTGCTCACTAGCTGAGGGATTAAACAGTTGACACTTAAAAATGATAACTTTACAATTTAGAGAAAGCACCTTAAAGCTAAACCTCAACCAGATAACATTACAACTTATTAAAATCAATGTGTTCTACAATTTTCCATAAGAAGAAAGAACGATCTTTCTGCCAAAGTGTACAATCTAATAAAAGTCAGACGTCTTTGAAATAAACCTCTGGCATTTTAATGTTAATATCAAAGATTACCAAAATACTGTGTACAAGATTATCATCCCAATATTAGCATCAGATAATGACAGTGCAAAATCAAAGAGCTGGTTAATGGAGTGAAGGTACAGGAGATGTGTATCATCACACCTAAGAAAACGTCTGCACTCAGCCAAGTATTCAGGGTCCAAATAATTACCCTTAAACACCAAAGTAGAAAGTTTAACTTCCTCCCTTCAGGAGCTGCTATAATGACTACATGATATGGTAATTAAAAGATGATTAAAGATTAGGAGTTTCAGTAATTACACCTTTAACTGAGCTAATGGAGCAATCAGAAAATTCGAGATTGTGCAGATTTTTTTTTTCCTTATGCACTTTTTTTTTTAGCTCCTAGGCAGTACATTTCATATCAGTTTAGAGTTTTTTTTTGAATTATTATTTCTACATATTCTGCTCAAAATGGAGACAAAAACACAGACGTAGTGCAATTAGAGTGAAATTCACCCAGCTCCTTCATCCAGTGCTCCACTTTTTTTGTAGGAAGTAGGTGTCTTATTTATGAAAAGGACACTCTCTGAGGTGCATGCACACGCACATGCACACACACACACACACACACACACACACACACACACACACACACACACACACACACACACACACACACACACACACACACACACGCACACGCACACACACACACACACACAGTTAGAAAGCCAAAATGAACAAAGATGTCAACCAACCGGTCTCGATCAGGCCCTTTTGGATGTAAGTCTTTCTCTCTCTCTTACTCTCTTTCAAACACACACACACACACACACACACGCACACACACACACACACACACACACACACACACACACACAGTCTCACTTACATCCTTTGCTCATGTTGTCTGGGTGTGGATTAGGCCTTGTTCGGTTTAACCTTATAAAGCTCCATGACAGAGTGCTAAAGGCTTATGTCAGGTTCTGGCCTGTAAAACTCTTCAGACGCACACAGAGGCAAGGAGGCATGCACACACACACACACAAGACACTGATTACCATATGTAGAACAACCCCATACACACATTTACAAATACTTGAACTGACAGATTTATAAGGTCAGTGGCATTTCGCGACATGACACTGGAGTACAAGACTGACATCGGTTTTACACCAATATATTGAAATTCAACACATTTAAATGTGCCAAAGTAAATGTTCAGGGTAAGCAGTTTTATTTCTGACAGGGTGGAAGTGCTTGTTCCTAACCGTGGGCATATGAACTGAGAAGTGACACGTGTTAAGCACCCACACTCATGGCCCTGCCTATCTTTTTCTATGCCTATTTTTTGGATAGTTTTTTTCCACCACTGTGGCCCATTGTGTTGCCAACACAGGATTGTTTTGACTGTTTTGTTGAATGCCCACATTGATGCAACTAGCCCATTTGCAACTGACCCTGAAACAAATTGGTGCAGTGTTTATGTCATACAAGTAATATTCCAGCCCAAACTCTAGACAGGAATTTTCGATACTGGAAGATTTTGCAAACCCCCTGATACATGTTATCACTATGTAAATACAATTCTGGCTTTGCACAACATGGCCGATATCGTATGAAGAAAAGTGAAATGAAAGAAAAGATTTGTAATGAATTTGAAAATATTAAGGCTCATCCCCAACTTATCAAAAAACTGATGCTTTGGGCTATAGGTGGGGTCGGCAGCCATCTCAAAGCCTCAGTTTTGAAATACAGGTTGTAATTTCTTCATGCTAGAGTTGGATTTTTCATTATTTTATGATGTAATGATGAGGATAATGGCAGACAGCACCAGGGTGAACAGGCTGTGGCTAGGGTGGGTGTTGTCTTTTGGTATCTTTGGGCTCTGTGTAGACATCTCATTTTGCCAATGTCACTGATGATCTGTATATCCTCTACTTTTTTTTCTCCATGGGGAACTTTTGCTTGGGCAAGAATGTTGCATACCATTACAATCAACGTATATGTAACTAGAAATACAGTAAGGTATAGACAGTACAGCGTTATCAAAGACAGTGGTACCTGAAACACATTTAGGGTGCACTCACACTTGGCCCAGTTGCTCAGTACTGTGCCGAAGCATGATTGTCCCTCCTCCCCAGTCCCCCGCTGGCCTGCGCCCACATTGCTCCGGCACAACCAGGCTTGAGCACTGCTTCCTCTTGTACACATGTCATCACATTGTAGCGCGGTTGCATCACAATTGAAAACAACTTAGTTTTTTGGCTTATTTTGTGTTGTTTTGGTCATAGACACTGTCTCATATTGCTGGATTTCTTGATTATATAAGGCTAGAGGCCAAGATAGGTCCACCGATTGATTCCAAGGGACCAGTAAATGTTCACCTGCTCCACCTCAGTTTCACTAAAGTGTGGATAGGGGTGTGTGTCTTTGAATCTTTTTTTTTTTATTTTTTTTATTTTTTTAAATCAGCTCCTTGGTTTTGCTGATGCTGAGCAGTAGATAAATCTCTGTGCACCACTCGGGAAGATTTTTTATTTCGTCCCGGTATCATCATTGGTTATAAAATAACTAATAATGGTGGTGTTGTCTGCATACTTCACAGTAGAGTTCTCCTGAAATCTGGGAGTGCAGTCATGGGTGTACAGGATGGACAGAATGGGAGCAGAATGGCTGTGTATTTGTGATGGTGGGAGTTTTGTATTTTTTTACTCCTGATTCCATTGTTTTAACGATCGAAGCCAACGTGCACCGAACAATATTGCAACAAAAAGGTGCAACTTAAAGTCTGTACAGAACCTGGCAGAGGCAGGCCTACATTAATAAGGAGAGGTCACATCGCATTCAGTGCATTAAGGGGGGATGTATTACCAGTGAACATCTCTCTGTATTAATCAATCGGATGGCGTTCTCTCTGATGGACTAAAAAAACTGGAATACAATGCGAAAATGTATCGCATGATATACTTAAATGGTTGTTACATAAAATGAATGTGTGGGAAATACTGGTCTGAGCACACAGCCCTGGGGGGCTCCAGTGTCAGCATAGGTGTGCCAACGCCCCCCAAGCCTGTTAGCACCATAAAGTTCTGTCCCTATCCCACCATTCAATAAAGAGCATTTTCATGTTACCTCTCCTCCTTATGGGCAGTATTCCCCATGTTAGATTACAGAGTTCTGTCAGAGCCAGCCTTTTGGTCCGTTCTGTTTCCTGCCCACACCATGCATGTGATGATATCTACACCAGAAAAAGTCAATTTTAGTCACAAAAACTGCATATCTTAAGCTGCTGTTGTCATTTTATCTGGACTAATGTTTATTCAGTGTAACAGGCCTGATGATCTGAGCACACTCAATCATTTTATCTTTTCGAAGCTGGTCATGTCTTAAAGACTGAATACCAAGTTTAAAACAACATGACCTCCTCTAATGTGCACCCATCTTCAAGGTATAGTCATTTAAGAAATTGTTTTATTTGATATGTTTATTTATGCATTTCACCTGTTAAGGGCATCTTTGTGTATTGGTGATATTTTGTTTTGTTTGCCATTCAGATGGCGCACATATAATGCTGGACAGGATAGTGGGTGTCTGAGGTGAGAAGTCATTATGCTGTGGTCTCTGCTTCTCCTGGACAGGGTTCCTGACTCTAACAGATGCTGGTCATGGTGTTTGTAGGGCGAGATGAGCATGAAATTACAACTAGACATTTCAACACATCCAAATCCTGACAAGAGCACTCGTGAATACAAAACCTCCATCTGTCTCTCTCATTGTGTTTTACCAACCAGCTTGTACCACCTAACTGTCATCATGAAATGTCATAAAACGTAACCAAATTTGCATCATTTTCATCAATCAAATCATCATTATCATAATTACACATCAAGATTTCTATTCTATTATTGATCAAAATGAGCATCAAGATTCAATTATCAAAATTCAAAATAGGATCAACTCTTTGGCCCAAATATGCCACATGCCATGTTATATCACATATATACATGACATGTCTTTTGAGAAGAATTTGAAAATATAGATGACAGAAAAGAATGATCTTTAGAAAACAAGACCTGATTGTCTGACAAAGTCATAGCCTTCATTTCTGAAAAAAAGTTGGACAGTCAAAGAATCTCATGGCCTTTATTTTATACCAGAACACTTACAGTATGCTTGGACATAGTAATGGTTAGATGGCTAACGTGCTGAAACAGAACTGTTTCTATGTCTGCTCTTCCCTGCAATCTTTTGGGTGCCTGACCAATCTATGAACATGAATGAACCCCAGAGCTATGATAGATGCCTGCACATATTCAAAAATGAAAATGAGCTGTGCGAGATCACAGAGATGATGTGGAATGTGAACGTTTTGTGTGAATTCAGCTGAAAACCAAGAAATCATCTCCATCTAATCAAAAATGGGCAAATTAATTTTCCTCATGTGGATGTATGATCAAATTACTTTTCCTTTTAATTTGTCTGATATGTTTGTGTCACGAATCAGTAATTGCTAACATCTGAATTTCATCACATTTTGTTAACTATCCTCCCACCAGCAAACTGGGAAAAGACAGCTTGTTTTGGATTTTAGTCACAACGTCAAGTATAGAGTATTCATTGTAAAACATTTAACAGCTTAACAATGACAAATGGACAATTGATAATAACACTGTGCAAGAACCCGAGACAAAACAAACACATGGTCAAGCATTACAAGGTTTAAGCTAATAGGACGTGTTTTCATTGAGTTCAGCCCTGCTTAGTCCGAGTGTCACTGATATTTTTATTCATAACACAAGTGTTTATCTTATCCACAGTCATTGAATTATTGAGTCATGAGTCATTATGTCTTACACAGTGAGGGCCCTTTCAAAAGATACAACATAAAAAGTGATCCTGCAATAACCGTCAAATCCTTTTGATCTCAGAACACAAGACAGGTAAAAATGATAACAATAATAATATGATGTTAAAACTACTTGTATCCACATTGCAATAATAGTGTTCTTGTACATCTTTTGAAACATAGACAGAAACATCTTTAAATAAAGCACCCGAAATTTGGCTGAATCTCAAAAAGGAGAATATATTTTGGTGGATACGGCCCACAAGAGAGCCCAGATGTCAGTTCAGTGAACAAATTAGAACACAAGAAATAACTTTTTTAGTCCTTTTTTATTACCTGACATTAAGGCTTGAAACACATGGATGAAAACTTTATCATGTTTTTTTATACAAAGACATTAGCTGAAGTGTTTCACATGAAGCTTACTCAGCGTCTTCTTTATAACAGCTATGGTAGTACCAGCAGATGATGTTCATATGCCAGCTATAAACCTGACGACTAACATCACACATCCAGCTGAGGGAGGATTAGTTTTGATTGTCAGACCTGTGTGGAAACCCCGGCTGCCAGTGTGTACAGACACATGTTGTCTAACCTGAGCGGAGCGCCTCAGCTGGGAAGATAAAAAGCTGAACTCATTAAATCCACTTGATCAATTTATACACTTAAGTGTAAAGTGGTAATACAAAGTTAATACACCTTACCAACAGGTTCCAAATGGAACCTGCAAACTCCTTCAGTGAAACCAATTGGAATGGAATTGAATCTATTTTACATTCAGACTTTATTTGAACCTGCCAGAACTGGCTGGATACACTCCCTTTTTACTTCCCTGACGGATCTACGCAGTGGAGCGAGGAAACCACTCCAACCACGTTACAAGATTGAATTTCATGTTTTAGCACGCTGTGGCAGATGCTCCTTGTATAGCCTACAGGTAGAAGAAGTGCAAATGAACACTCGATGTCAGCATTTTCCCTCTGTTCACTCTCTAGCATGAAAAAAAACAAACAAAAAAACAAGCAGAACTTAAATGAAAAACAATTTGGAATAAATTTGGTCTATGATTGCAACTCTGTGAGAGGCCGCATTTCCTTTCCTGTCACGGCTGCAAACATATGTGCAAGCGGCCCCAATCTCAGAGGAATACTATTAGATGAGTTTGGCCGTTTTGTGTTTTCAGGAGCAGCTCCTTAGAGCCCTTTTACCTTATCAATTTGTGTGTGTGTGTGTGTGTGTGCCCACGTGTGTGTGTGTGCTTTTGGTTACTGAGAGGAAAATGTTTTGTGTTTTTAATTTCTCCACTTCCCCTCCTCTTAGGTTTGCGTGTGTGTGTGTGTGTGTGTGTGTGTGTGCCTGCCTTTGTGCTCTGACCACTAGGGAAATGTGCGTTAACAGGTTCTAAAGAGTGCCGATCCCCAGCTAAAGCATTAATGTGAGAACTTAATTAAGGCGACAGTAAGGAAAGCTATTATAGGTAAGCTGTTAGAAATTAACCAGTCAATCTAAGGGCGTCTAAATTGAATTTTTGCTGAAGCGTCCGGCGTTCAACTCATCAAATCTCATCTCCTCCTGCTACCCTTGACCCCCTGGGTTCAATTTAGGTGTGAGTCTGTGTGCTTGTGTGCTTGTGTGTGTGTTAGCACAACATAAAGATGTACCCTTTTATATTAGTGAGAATACAGAACTCAATTAAGAAAGCGCTTTAGCAATCCAATTAAAAGTCTTTGGACAATTCCTGCTCTTCACTCCTCTCCCTCCTCCCCAACTAATAATGAAATAACACACACATATCCTCTCTTGCTCTCCCCACCTTGTCTTAATAATGAAACAACTTAAAAACACACCAGGGTTTTTAAATGACGGCTTTAAAAGGTTGCAGCATGCTTTTTTTTCCCTCTCCCTTATTCTCTATTGCTCTTTTCTATTACTTCATTCTTCATCTTCGCTCCTAAAAGGCCAAACAATTGATGAGTGTGTTGACTTGTGGATTGAAATGAAGTGGCTGCTGTTTGAACAGGTGTCACAGACAGAGAGGAGTCTTGTGTTGTGTTAATCTGGCTATTCGATTAAAGACTAAATTAACCAATCGTTCGTTTCAATAGTGTGTCTTTGTGTGTGCGCGCGTGTGTGGAGGGTGTTTCTAGCGAACGCCTCGTTAATGCACTCGTTTACCTCACGTTTCCATGGCCACGGGAGACAAGACACTCGGCAGTGGCTATCCGTCTCCCTTGGCAACCCCAGGGTATGCTCAGATCAATTCTGTATCCCATAATAACATGTGCGTGCGGGCCCGGCTGTGGGTGTAATTACCTGGTGTGTCTCTGTGGTAACATAGAAAAGGCCTTTATTAAATTAGCCCAGTGGGTCGGCATTTATAGAGAAGTGTCTGGAGAGGCAGAGAGGCTGGTTATACAGTAGAGCACCGGGACAACTTAGCCAGCATTTATCATCCACCATGAAGCAGAGGCTCAATGAATTTGCTGAGAGTCACTGATTATGGAGAAAAGCCCAAATATGACAAAAGTTGTCTTAATTCAAAACAAACTTGTGAACTCTGGAAAGCAGATTACGTGTTGTAGAAATGCATAGCTGTATGTCAGGGTTAAGTTCTTCAAACTTGAAATTCAATTGTGTAACAAGGCAACAATTTGATGAACATCTTTAACTTGTAACCGTGAGTTTATTGTGAAAACGTGTGTTTTGCAGTCAGTAAACTTTATTTACGTACTACCTCTATAACCAAAGTGCTTAAGGAGAAAGAAGAGAACCATACAAGGCAGATAACAGCAATAAAATAAAGAGGATGAGTTAAATAGGATTCAAAACAATTTAAATGAAAACATATATTTCCAAGGGTTTGCATGAAGAGGAAGGATTCAAGAAGACATTTAACAGAGGCTAGGGATTTAGACTGTCTGAGTTCAGAGGGCAAATAGTTCCAGAGGGTTTTCATATGAAGTCTCTACTTGCAGAAGACAGTCCCCTTTGTCACTTACTGTGACCTGGGAGTGACCAGCAGGGCTCCATCCACAGATCTCAGTGGCCTGCAGGATACATGCCGAGTCAATAAATCCAAAAAATATATTTAGGGGCAAGGCCACACACGGTGGAGGGAGACGAGCACAGGGGATGTTATTATACCTCTTTGTTCCAGTAATTAGTCGGGCAGCAGAATTTTGTACCATTTGGAGTCATTGGAGGGAGCTGCGATTAATACCCATGTACAATGCATGACAGTAATGGAGAATGGATCTGCTCTAGACAGGGGTGACACCTGGGGAAATTTCACTTTGTTGAACGCGTTGAGAAAAGATTAATACATGTCTCGTTTCAGTACTGGTCCAGTAAATGTTTCAATATGTGCTGCTCCCAGACAGCTCATCAGGCCTGTGCCTAATTGTGAAGACCTCAGCTGAGGCCCGGTTCGATTCCGGCCTACCTTTGCCTCTTCACTGTCTGACTGCCTTATATGATCATCAAGATTATTATTATCTCATGACAATCACTTCAACTCATCATTATAACAACACACTGTGATTTGTACATATAATTTTATCACCCCAAATACAGACAAATCAACATTTTTGCCCATATCCCATAGGATGAAAACAGAACGACTCAAACTGATGTATTGAAAGCCTGTGTATCATGATGTATTTGGCATCCATAAAAAAATATTAATTTCTGTTACTGCTTAATATCTCTAAATAGAGTTTATATGATGGAAAGTTGATAGAATAATTGTTTTTTTTACATTATTTCCTTGGGCTCCGGACTTTATATTTAAAACCACATTTATCTTGACATTCATTTCAATAATAAATTATTTAGTGAGACAACGATGAGACAATTTCCTTGCTATCTGGTGTTTACAGGGCAACAGAATTAGCAGCCACAGCAACTTTCATTTCTGTTAATGTGTGCTTGGTATTTTTGTGTGAACTTGTTGGCTTGCTGCAACCAAAATTCTCTTTTTAAATGCAGAAAGAACACACACAGAACCTTTCAAAACTTCACTGATTTTTGAATCAGCTTGCATCACACACATACCCTTGAGGAAAATCTTCACCAGTGTTACACTCTCTAATCTCAAACACACACACACTATAAGATGTAAGAAAATAATGATGCATCGCACACTACAGGATATTATGTAGTATATTATTATCTCATGGGGAGAAAAAAAGAAAAGAAATGGAGACTGTAGTGTAACCACGTGTTGGAGTAACATTACAACTTTGCAGTGAGAAAAAAACAAACAAAAAAAAAAGAAAGAAAGAGATGTGTTCAACACACATGTTTCCATTATGAACCGAATGAGAGATTTTATGTCAGTCAATGTGTCAACAGTAGTATGTTAGCTACTATTAGCTTCAAGAGCTAAAATGTTGGGAGTGGTTTGGTTGCTCCATGATGCTCCTCTCATTGTTTGTTGTGGTCTGGCTCAGAAGGTACTGGCATCATCATTAGATAGCCAAAATGTTTGATTATATGGGCGTGGCCTTGATGACTCAGTGGCAGATAATCAGGGCCAGTGCAGACAAAGCTCCAACACAGGATTTATCCTCCAGATAATTACAACTGACAAGGTAACAAAACTCCTCAGCATCCATTCACTGCACTGGACATACAGTAAACCTTAGAACGTCTCTCGCGCTGAGGTCAGGCTCTGATACCACTCACTCAGACTCAGTCAGCTTTGGACAGAAAAATGGGGCATTATCCATAAAAAAAAGCCCTGTCCCAACACACCTGATTCAAATGGATGGCTCGTTATCTGACTCCAGCAGAGCTCGATGATGATGCGTTGATCATTTAAATCTGGTGTGCTGAAACAGGAAAGCATTCAGGGCAGAGGGGACAGGGAGGCCCTGAGAACATGACTTGAAAACACCAAGGAAACTGATGATCAAGATTAAGCATTATATTTCTTGACCTTTTATATTGAATGTGTTGCTTAAATTAACAGAAACTATTGAATTGGTGTAAAAAAAATAAATAAATAAATAAAAATACCCTTTTATATAAATGGAACCTCTCAAACGTGTAGGCCTTACTGTTAACGTGCGCAATATTTTTATCTTATATATGCACTCTTTACATTTTCAGACTTGAACTCTTTCCCACATTGTACTGTAACTGCATAATAAAGTTAAGTGTTATTTGATCCTCGGAAACTCAACAAGTCACATGCAACAACTTTACTCACTTTCCTTTCATGTATTTCATGACAATTTGCACTAAATAGTATAACGCCTGAGTTATACCGATACTTTGTAGTGATATAACATGAGACAATTGCACATTAACACATTCAGGCAGATGTGTTGGCAGTTAAGTCAGGCGATGTGCACAGTAAACATAATGTTCCAGAGGTTGGTCAAATTAAACTGGAAGGTGGGTCTTTAAAGGTCTGGGGCCAACAAAGAAACAGCATGAGGGGAGAACTGGAGCATGGGGACAATGTCTCCTCTCTTTTGAAGACTGTTTTGGTGGTAGTTCTGCTTCACTGGAAACAATATTTTGTAGCTGGAGTAAAAGCAAAGATGAGAGAGAGAAAAAGAAAAGAAGGGAAAAAGAAAGGTGGGGACAGCTGATATACTGTAGCCTTTACTTATTTCAGGCTTTTTAGAATTCATATTAAAAGGAATTTGGAACATTTTTGTGTTAATATGGTTTCAAAAGTGCGGTTTGGGTATGATGCAGCTCATGGAGATTGACTTCATTCTTTCACTCCTGAAAAAGGCAGACATACATTTTATGTCAGTCTTAAACATGGTCCTGTTTATTTCTGATACCTCTGCTGTGGCTCAGCATCTTTCATTCATCGTCTGAGCCACTGAAGGTGGTTAGAGCCTATTCCAGACTGCCAATGCAAACAGATCAACACATATAAAAGAATTATAAAGAGAGATTTACAGGCATATTTAAACTCCTTTTCAGTTTTGCATGGGATTATTTGGAGTCTGTAAAAATACAGTACATGAACAGCAACTGGCTTATTACAAGACAAATGCACTGCACTCTATATCTTTCTGTGGAGGTAAATATCTTCAGAGGTGTGAACATCAAATAGACTCATCAAACTCGACAGAATCTCATCCAGCTTTTTGCTACTGTAGCTACAACTTTAAAAGAACAAATTAACAATGAACAAATTCAACATTTCAGACCCATATGATTCAAAATATCATTGTCACAAGATTTAATTTAATTTAGTTCCTGCTGCATCATAAAATGAATTAGTAATATGGGTGAGTGGGTATGTGGGATTGCAATGGCAAAACAGAGGTTTGAGACGCCGCGAGAATCAATTTAACAACAAATGATTCACACAATTCCTCTCACAATGCCCATGTTTGATAACATAATTCATCAGTGCAAAATGTTGTCAGTTAATTACTTTTCAAATGTTTCATTATTTGATTGATTATTGTGTTTTCCACCATGCAGTTCAGCACAGTTCATTTAATTATCAGTCAGAATTGCTGCAGAAATGTGCTTCAACCTGTTTTATTTTCTCCTTTATTTTCCAAAAATGCACAAAAACAACTGAAGTAATATTGGAAATGTCATATGAACAACTATGCATATTGGACATAAGATAGCTATTAGAGCTGTGCAGTCATTAATATGATATTCATCTTTACCCACTAATTATATCCACATTACTGATGATTATCAGTGTTGGGGGGTAATGCATTACAAAATTAACACAGTACAATAATTTATATTTCTTTTAGCAGTCGCAGAGTAAGATGAAACATACTTATAATATTTCTGTAATATTTTACTACAGTTATGTCATATAACATGTGAAAATGTGTGTCACCGACTAAAGTGAAACATGTATTGTTGTTTTTTTAAGAATCCATCCACAAAAACTGGACCATATTAATATAGGCTATATGAGTGTTTAGTACAGCCGAGCTCTTTGTTCAGTCTCTTTGTGACTGAAATGAGCTGTGTTTAGTATTTTTTATTGCTATATTATATCAGACTGTGATGACTGCTCATCCCTGTGTCCAAGGTCATTCCTTTATTTAAAAAAAAGATCTTGGCTTTTTAATTATTCTATAGCTGTTATTTGGGCATTTTGTATAAAGCACCTAAAAAGATGTTTAATAAGTAATATAATACCCTGCACAGACAGTAATATTGTAATCTAGTCATTTAAAATGAAGGTAACTAGAAATATGTTGCATTTTGAAAGTAACAATAACACTGATGATTACTGATTGAAAAACTAATTGTGTTTCTGTCCAAAACTAATGGTCATCAATACAATATTGTCACAATATCGTTACCAGTTATCATTATGAATTCATCAAAATAGTATCATCAAAATATTGTGATATTTGATCTTGCTACCTAGTCCTTTGATAAGGTGCTTTTGAGGAGAATATCACTATATATTGTATATGATGATACAGCCTAAACATATTGTTATGGTTTTTTTAAGGTCATTTCACTCAGAACTAATAGCTACTGATACTGCTGAAGTATCATTATACTTGAAACTAAGTGATATCAGCTGATAGCTGGGAGGTGTAATATCAATCTATAAAGCAACGATAGACCTTGCCCCCTACTTATATGTGGATGTGTTAAATCGTAGTACAGACTGTGTCTGCCAAAAATGTTATCTTTACATTCAAGGAGATGGAAGGTCATAAGCATGTATGCAGTTCATTTATACATTTAGTAAATTAGTGTTATTCACAGTTTCCAAACTCTCCTTCAAAAGCCATTCTGTCGCTGTAGTACTAAATGCCAACACAAATTATTCTTGTCACAAGGCATTACATTAAAGTATCTGTCCATGCCTTTTGAATGTAAATTCAAGTCTTGGTGTAAATTATTTTCAGTATAGTATAACTGGAGCTGATGGATTCTTGGAAAAACAGAGAGTGCAGTGAAAGATATGGTAAGACTGTGTGTGTGTGTGTGTGTGTGTGTGTGTGTGTGTGTGTGTGTGTGTGTGTGTGTGTGTGTGTGTGTGTGTGTGTGTGCGTGTGTGTGTGTGTGTGCGTGTGTGTGTGTGTGTGTGTGTGTGCGTGAGAGAGAGAGAGTTTTTCTGTGTGTCCTCTGCACTACAACAATAGATCAACAGCCTTGACCGAGTCAATTTGCTGTGCTCTCCCAACAATTTATCTGTTCCATTTCGACATGCAGGTAATTCACTCTGACAACTCTGAGTGTCATCGGAGCGAGCCGCTCTTGGAACAACTGTGTGTGTGCACATGTTACCTAGTGTGTTTCTATCAGCGTGTGATGTCTGATGAGTCTAATGGACCATGCAAGTAATTTATATGCATCACAGTCAGCAATTGAGATGTAAAAATGGACTCGGTGTTGATTTTCAACCAGTGAGCACTCCTGCCACCCGCTCATTGCCTTGATTAAGGCTGTCATGTCTACTGGTTGACTGATTAACACTGTCACCAGTCCTCAGCTCGCAGCAGCCTTCTACACTCTGACTAAAATACGCTGTCTTACACCATCATCAGGTGATTAGCATGAGGGAACCACATCAGGGTGTTTTTCTTATGCTAAAAAGCCATGATTTTGGTTTGTTCATTAGGTTTTTATTTTTTTTATTGATGTACTTCAGAGAATTTCAGGAACAAACAGTAAACTTCAGTAAAGTTAACTTGTTTTTTGGTTTACATCTAACCGTGGGACCGTCTTGAGAAAGCCATTCAGTGTCAACACGCATCAGCGCTTTAGAAAATCAGCAGTTTCCTCACATTCACTCCCCACATCAGCATATCCTGGCTATTGCACCTTAACTGCTTCTTCTCTGTACATAACATGCAACAAATGACATCACCTCCTGGCACATGAGTTGCACTACAGCTGTGAGATCACAGTGAATTGAGTGGTTACTTTTGTAACCACTCACCACCGTGGACCAATGAAAAGCCTGCATTACCGTTTCCAGGACTTCACATCAGCAGTCAATCTTGCAGTCACTTTTACCACCACACATGACTCTTCGGCTAGCTGTGTCAGCACCAGAACTGCCTCTGAAATTCTCCAGTGCATGCAGCAGGCCATGGTTTAATGAAGTCTAAATGAAAACATTCTCAGCAGAGTTGATAAAATTATGACTTTTTCTAAGAATTTATCCTTAAAGATAAAAGTAGATCCCGTTAATGACAGAAGTTAGTCACAAAGCAACATAAGTTAATGAGACACTATAGATCTCATCTCATTAGCGACGCTTATATCTCCAACCCAGTGCAGTAATGCTATAACGCAAGAAATGACACGCACTGAGATACTATAATTGACAACTGTAACAATCCTAAATGTGTATAATTACACCATGTCTTAATAGAGACTAATCTCTATTATTAGGCCTGTTAATTTCACTGTCCATTCTCTGCCCATTATCACAGAGTCCATATTTATTTATTTTTTCTGATCAACTCAGTTGCTAGGCAATTTGAATACCTGTGATAAAAATGTCACAGCTTTTAAAATGTTGTCACGCTTTGCAACAAGTCAACTACATCCTCACAAAGATAAACATGTCTGTCCTGTCCTCACTCTAGCAAGCTCCCTAATCCCTCCCTAATTCCCAAGCTAGGACTTCTTGCCAGAATTTCTTTTAGGATAAATTTCGACCTCTCCTTTTATATCCTTTGAGACATTCTCTATACCTACTTCTCCTGCTGGCACTTGCTTGTTGGGTTTGGATCCTGTACCACCTCACAATAGTCAAGAGGAAAGTAATCATGTCCAAATTGATGTCTTTGCTTGGACAAAGTACAGCTGTTGACATATCATCCTCTTACAGCCTTACTAATAGTAATTAAGACCAAAGAACCATCAAGCATGTAATTACCATATACATATAAGCCGTTTTTATACAGAGCACCAAGCCGCTATTTTGCCCGTCCTTTTGGCGGCTCAGTCCGCGGTTTTAGACAGAGGGCAGCAAATTAGGGGTCTGTTTTGGTCCGCCGATTTCCTGCGTCGGAGGGTAAACTTATTTCCGCCTCGCCTACTATCTAAAAACGAGGCGTAAATGTGCGGGCCTCTGCGTGAGGTGGGCGGAGGTGTTAATGACCTGCACTGCTGTGCGACCCAAGAAACAGCTGATCACAGCAGTCAGTCCATAACTTCATCCGGTTGGTTGTGTTAGCTTGTTGTTGTGTCGGCAAGCTAAGGACAGTCGCTACTTTCAAATTAAAAGCCCCCCCCCCTGCTTTTTTGGATGATTTTTTATAGGTTTGTGATATGGATGGTTTTTAACATCTACCCAACTGTAATGACTACAAACTTAACAACAAACTCTGTGACTTGACATGGCACAAGCGAAACCAGCTGCCCCTGCCACAGTGCTGCAGTCTTTAGCGTTAGCCAGGCTGCCAGTTTTACTTGCTTTGTAATAGCAATCAAACACACCACACTCCTTTAGCTTCGTACAATGCGCACACTACAAGTGTTTGGTGATGTTGCTTACCCCAAATTTCCACTGAATACTATCCGCTGCGTTAAGGCTCCGATACGGTTTTTCTCCGCCGTCCGCCACCCGGTAATCCCCACCGGTAGCATTTTGAGTCAGCCATGGCGTAGTACGGTAGACAGCTGGTGTCGCGAGGCCGTGGAGTTCCTGCGATAATCACACAATCACTCACGACCACAGTTATAGGTGTGTGTTATAAAAACGACAACAGGAAGTGTTCCCGACCGAAGGCTTAGCAGAAGATCTTGTGTTTGTCTCTTTTATGAGATTTGTGTGCCAGTGTCAACACAGAGTGATTTAATTTGAAAAGCAACCAGATGTTATGTTGTTATTTCGGTGCTTGACTTCCTGTCTGCTCGGTGCAAAATTCAGCTGAATTGCTGCGTCATGCTCCAGCATCTGCCAGATACAGAAGTAATGATTATCTGTTCCAGAGTATTTGTAATTGCATAGCTTCTGTTCTGTTACTTTGTGGTAATAAAAAGAAGGTTGAATCTTTTTAATATATTGTAAAGTCTTTATTTTTTTTACACAAAATTACATGTTGTAGTATCAATAAGAGTATCGGTAAGTATCGGTACCGATAAGGAGTATCAGTATTGATAAAACAAAGTGGAATCGAAATCTGTTGATGTCCATGTGTAGCTAGCTGCTAGCCGCTAGGCCACCCACATGGCCCACCTCCCAAGTCGACGGACGCACCGGCAGGCCCAAAACCGGACTTATGGTAAATAATGTCCGCCACGATTTTTCACGGACATTGCCGTCACGTTTGCTTTGTGTCTGGTGCAGGAAGAAACAGTAAAAATGGGCTTTTGTCACGAAAGTGGTTGTTGAGGAACGGGAAGTTGTGGGAGGGACGTAGGCGGATGAATGACAGGCAACAACAGTCGGTGTAGAGACAGCCAGCGATATTGAGAGTTGAGAGATTTGTGACATTTAGCATGTTTGGAGTGTATAGTTAGTGTGTTATGTAGTGTGTTTAGTGTGTAGTGGAGTCGTTTTTTTTTGTTTAATGAGTCAAAACAATGAGGAGATGCTGAATGTGGAGCAGACAGTGCAGCTCTTCATTCAGCTGGAAGGAGCTCAGGCAGACCTTTTAAATTTAAATGTAAATAGTTACATATAACTTGCACATATTTAGCAAACAACAATTTATATTTGCATTATAAGTAATAAAAAATGGTTTGTTAAACATATTTGTGGTTTTCACAGTAAAAACTACTCAGATTTTTTTTTTTTTTTTTGTAATTTTTGTTCCATTGTGTTAATTCAGTATGTCAAAATAAAAAAAAAATAAAAAGATAAAAAATAACTGTGCAGTCACACATGTGACGTTGTGCTGAAAATAATGACACCAAGTAAATAGTTTTTAAGGTGAAATATAATGGCAAAATTAAACGTAGTCAAAAATGGCCAATTGTACCCTGTAATGTTAGATTTCACAACAAATCTAAATATCCCTGAAGTCCCACCTTCAAACTCGTGAAAAAGCTACTTAACCTCCCACTTTTCTATAGGAATACATATTTCCTATGGGCACTGCACTAGTTTTTTGAAAAATTGAAATCAGATCTTTGAACCTAGAAGTTGCAGTGGTAGCAGTGGGAGTATCTCTGATTGCTGTCGTTTTATCATTGGATAATTGCCATTTTGATGCATTTGTTGCTGCCCTGCACTGAGCTTAAAACAGAATGTCTTTTTTAAATTATCTATAGCATGTTGTGCAAGCGTTATCTTCATTTCCTCTAATAAAGAAAGAAATAAAGAAAATAGTGCAGCCGAGTCGTTCAAAGAATGAAAAATGTACCCCCGATGATTTGATGGCGACCGGGTTACACACATCCATATTCGGGCAGGGCTCTTCAATTGGTCTGTTGGTTCTCAGGAGGGCCAGTGGGCTTGTCATAGTATTTTTTATCAAGCGCAGTAATTGGTTGATTTTAGAAAGACTCTCCCCCACGTCTTAGACACACAGCAGGGGTTGTATGGAGGGAGAGTATGGCTTCAACCCCCTCTGTTCTCTCTTTCTCTCTCTCTCTCTCTCTCTCTCTCTGTCTCTCTCTCTCTCTCTCTCTCTGTCTCTCTGTCTCTCACTTACACAACACACACATAAATCCTCATTCACGCTGGAGTCTCTCTGTTAGACTGTATGAAGAGAGACAGTGGAGTTTCATCTATGAATTTGTGCAAACTATTGCGTTTGCGTGTGTGTTTGTGCATGCGAGAGAGAGAGAAAAAGAGAGAGAGCTAGAGAGAGAGAGAGAGAGAGAGAAAGAGAGAGAGCTAGAGAGAGAGAGAGAGAGATTTCACATCATACAGCCTTTTTTGTCCATCATATTTAAAATTAATGTAATGCCTAAAATCTAATATATTTGTTTTTAGGCACTATTCAAGCTTTATTAAAGGACATTTTTGTATCTGTGGTTGTGCATGTGGTTCTGCTTTTGCTACACTGGATATCTGCAATATATGAACTTGCATCTATGTATCTATGCATGCACAGTGTGTGTGTGATCTGTGTTGGTGCTCTCAAACGTGAGCAGGTGACAAATTTTGCCAGACAAATGCAGAAAGTATAATACAGCTTTAGCATCCAAAAACATATTGTCTGTTCTTGTTGATGGCCATTGTGGCGGGAAGGATTTACATAGGGTACTTCTCATTTCACCTTGCGTCCTTTCCTTCCATCTTCCTCCCATCCACCAAGTATTCACGGAGTGTCGTGAGGAAACCACGGGAGGAGAGAGGAAAGGTTTAAGGGTTAGGCTCTGCAGCATCATGTGAAGCAACTTCCATTTCTGAAGACGGCCCCAGCTGATCACAGCTGAATCAGCTGTAGGGATGTCGGATGTGTCTGCAGTTTAAGTGTAATCAGTTCAGACATTTAATTGATTGAAAAAGTGATAGTGAATATAGTTTAGACCCACACTTGGAAATTAGACTGTGATTTACTTGATTCTCAGATGGCTCGAAATGAAGATCAGATTTCTTTCACAGTTAGTACTCTGCATTATTTAGCTGCTGTCTGTGTCCTACATTTTAACCAATCCTGTCTTTTACACCTCTTCTCTATCCTCCCCTCGTCTATAAAGAGGACAAGAAACAGTTTTGCTGGATGATCACTTTATGTTTTTAAAAGCTGCCCTCTCAGTTCCCATTTCATTTTTGCAGTTTTATCACTCACTGGACATGTCGGAAATGATGCTCTTGCTGATATTCTGATTATCCATTTTCTTTTGTACTGTGTCTGCTCAGAGTCACAGAAACCATTTCAACTCTCAGAGTGCATTTATATTTGTATTCATTATTTGCCTCAGTATTCAGTGACATTCTGATTGTTTAATCAGAATGTGATAACCCAGTATGTGATTATGGTGTCCTCTGGACACTGACAGCTCTAAAACTGAAATGATGTAACATGACGCTCAGGTATGGTCAGCCTCATGTGTTCAAAACAGACCATGAGAAGAAAAATGTTTCCATTGAATGAAGAAAGTTGTTTGTGGTTCTTTTGCTCTCCTCCAGTCAGGCTGACACATTTTAACTGGCTGGTGAACCAGAAAACAAACTATATAAAACATGATGGTGATACACTATAGTTTAATCTGTTATCTGTTGTGATGTATCAAATCAGTCTGATTTGCTGTGGCATCCAATCAAATTGTATGGGGCGTGGCAGACGGTAAAAACTCCAGTGAAGGCAGCTCTTGTGTGTCCAAATAAGGGAATTGGGATGGCCTGCCAGATGGCTGATAGGGACAACAGAGGAGAAAACAAATAAGACAGATGTGAAGTACCCATACTGTAATTAGATGTAGGTGTTACACAATTAGATGCTTGGTTTGTTAAGGGTTAAGTTAGCTGAAAGCATTTTTGAAACTGGCTCTCCATACCTGATCCTGTAATTATCGCGGGAACTCCTTGGTCTCGCAGCTCCAGCTGTCCGGCATGCAGCTCTCAAAATGCAGCCAGTGGAGTTTGAAGACGGTGGAGCATGGAGCAAAAGCATTGTGGAGCTGCTCCGCAACATACAGTGAAATTAAGCAGCACTTGCAGAAGGGGCTGTTTTCTATCCTCATGTAAAGCCATGGTATTTTGAGATAAGATCAGACCCACATCGTATAGTCAGTCTACATCCTCTCTGGCTCTGGGAGCTTCCTGAAGTCTGACAAAATAAGTCTGATTGTTATAATTCGGGAATGGGCTGCTGATGGCTTCCACTGGACTTCACTCTCTCGTACGTTCTTGTTTTTGTTAATTTGTTCAGTTTTCTGTGCCCTCTCACTGGTCACATTCATCAGAGAGACAACATTGGACACTCCTCTGCCGGGAATGTTTTCACCTGTTTTCATTGAACCGGAAAGAATTGGATATTCTTGTCAGATGCGCAGCAGCTCTCTATAGGATTTGCAAAAGACGCAGGCGTGGAAGCGAGCATGAGCGCTCGTCAAGATGAGGAAGCAGGGATTACGAACGGTGCCCCGCGTCAACAAATCTCTGTACACTGAGGGTAAACTGAACCGGAATCAAATTCCTTCTCTGTGTGCACATACTTGGCCAATAAAGCTGACTGAGACCAAACTTAATAAGAAGCCTCCTTTAGAAAAACCCAAGGCTTGGAGTTAAAAATAAATGGCCATTTAGCATATGAGCAGGGTCTAATGAACTACTGGGGTAATTATTTAATTCTGGAGTCGTAAAATCCAGTGTTTTTGAAAACAGCTTACCCCTAGGAGAGGATGGGTTTGCACCACTGACTCTTACATAGTGTCAGTCTGACTCCTCCTGACTCCCATCTAATCAAAAATAGGCAGGATCATCCGTGGTTACCCAAGATACTTTGACTGCCGGTTATTAGCCCCAAACAGACAGAATACCTTACGGTCCTTACGCACAAGATGTCTATGAACAAGTTTACCACTCAGTTTCTTTCTGTTATCCTGTGTCTTTTCTTTATCACGTCTTCTCTATGTAGGCTTCACGAGGTAAAGTACATTTGCCCTCATTCAGCAGTCAGATCAAATGATTGCAGCACATTACGGGTGATTTCAGACATTCCAAAGCTCGTTGCTGCAGATATGGAGAAGCAAGGGCGAAAATGAGACCACTTTCAACTCCCAAAGGTTTAAAAAACAAATTCCATGCTCTCCTCAACACTCTGTGTTTATTCTTACAGGTGCTCTGACTGTCTCTTCTAGAGCTTGCCAGCTAGAGCAACAGTCTGACAGGGTTGCTTGTTATTCTAAAACGCTGGCATCTGGCCTTTTGCTCCAATATGTTAATCCAATTAGCCGCACAGTAAGCCATATTATTTATTGAAATAAAACGTCAACCTGTCCATAACATGTCAACAGTTCCATCATAACTGGATACCTACTTACCACATGATTATATATTTAATTCATCGCCTTAAGTTATATTTTTAATATACATTATTCTGCCTTATTCTGACTTCTGCATGATTCAATGTTGTGTCTTAAATTGTCATTTTTGAATTTGGGCCTGCAATCCTTAGTGAGTCTGAATAAGGTTTAACATATACCGATCAGTTACCTTCTTCTAAAGTTCTAAACTCCTCTTCCTCATCATACTGATCTATGATGTAGTCACTCTTGAGATTGAAAAGTATGGAGCAAAAAAAAAAAAGAATATTTGGAGCAGTCTTTGGTGCAACAAGTTGTCAAGGATGATGTTTCCATTATGTTTGCTCACATGTTGAACTGGCAAGCCTTTCTTTTGGAATTCTTGTCCAATCTCCCAGATTTGAACAGGAAAAAAATAATTAAGTCCCTACTTACATACATGTAGGTCTGCAGTCAATGAACATATACACATCAGTTATCAGACAGGCTACATCCTCTACAGATGTCAGGAAGTGCCCGCCTCCTGAAACCAAACTGTCCCCACAGTTCGCCTCCAACTCTTGTGTAGCTCTTCATCTAATAACACTGAACCATCTAATATCATTAAGCCACTTCCTATACTGTGCAATTGTTCTTCTTAGACCAGAGCAGAGCAAATGAACCAAATGTGTTATCTCCTTCTCAGCTAATTTAATGGAGAGTGCTGTATATTAGCGTGTTCTAAACACAAGGACTTCTCAGGGGAGAAGCTTTGGTGATGGAAGTGAACACTCCCATTCTGCCAACTAATTACCAGGCACACTGGCAAAGACTGCAGTGCCTTTAAAGGAAAAGGAACAGGGTGATGACTGGTGATGTCTAAAGCCTTTGTAACTGATAATGTATTATCCCCAAATCCAAGTCCAACTAGGTTAAGGAACATATGCAGTCAATGGAGGACGCTTAGAGGTATAGTTACACTAATGTGTGCATCCTACTGTTTTACCTATTCTTCACCCTGCCCTCTGCTGATATGCAGAATACTGATGAACAAAGATCAATGTGCTTACATTGCAAAGGCAATAAATACATTAGGAAAAAATATCTCCGTCTTTCCTTCATGTTCCATCTTCCTGCAAAAGGTTTTTGATTAGTTCATTGTGTGGTGTCATCCTTCGATCTGCCTGATCCTCGCCTGCCCTTGGGTGTCCACTCTCAAACACACACATACACAAATGTATATTTACTACGGCCTCAGTCTTCCCACAAATACATTCACACACATTTGTGTTTGTTGTTGTTGTTTTTTTTTAAGAATGTTTGGTATTTTGCAGTACATGCTATAATTAAATGAAACACAGGTAAATTATGATTAACACCACATTAAACACTCATGACCTGGATCTGGTGTTATATTAACAGCTTCAAATAGAAGACACAAAATATCACAAGACTAAACAAGATAACCAGTGTTCTTATGTATTTCAATGAGGGAAAGTGTTGGCAATCACTAAAACGTGTGTCTTTCAAATTTAGTCCAAAGTGCTGTTCCACTCCGTCTTACTGGCAGTAGTCTTAAAACACATGTTGAACTGTGGCTTGGTTTGCCTTCATATCCTGATAAAGTGCTGGATGCGACATAAGCTCCAAATATTTCTGGGAGGAAGAAAGTGAATGTGAAAGAAAGAGGGCACAGGAAAGAAACCACCCTTCACCTGTTGAGCGTATTCTCTTCATGTCTATGACACATTCTACACATACGGACAATAAAGCTGTTATGAAACGCTGCAATGATGTCCGTATGACAGTCTGCAGGTCGTTTTGAGGTTGATTTTTGCAGAGCACCACACGCATGTCATGGTAGAAATAGGTGAGACTCTGAAACTTCAGATGACACAACACAGCAGCCATGCTTGACACGTGTCTGAGAAGCATGTCTCAGACATCTTGGATGAACTGTCTACATCCAGCCTGTAAGACCTTGGTTCCTATTCCATGTGAAACCAAACATCAACAATCTTGTCCTAACACTGTCAAGTTGTTTTGAGCCTAAACATTACCAAACTGCCATTTAATTCTAGAACGAAGGCCATGTGCATTAGAGATAGACAAGGGAATGCTTTTTGCATCACACACATACACTCAACGGTACCTTGTGCATCTGTATGAGATGCTGAAAGATGTTAGTATTTGATTACCTTGGTTGAGAATGCCATAGAAGCATTACATTTCTGCCAAACTCTACTATTTCTTACCATTAAGTAACACCGTTTAATGAATGTGGAATGCGCACTGCTTCTGTGATGCCTGTTGGGGTAGGAATGCCGGTGAAAGGCGGCATCTCCCACTGTGCTGCTCGTGGAAGCTGGGCCTGGTGTCCTTTGATGCATCGCAAGCTGCATGCAGATTCAGTTCAGCATTTGCATCAGTTCATTTGGGTCAACATGTGAACGCAGAGAGAAATAAAGCATAATTACTAACCCTGTTCTGTTAAAGCATAAACTATTCCACAGAAGAGAGACATAATGGTTTGCAATCAGTTGTGACACAGGAGTGGACAGTCTCAGTATGTGTGCTTCAGTTAACTGTGTGTTTTGATATAAATGGCCCAAAGAACAGGGTATAAAGTGGCTTAAAGTACCTCTTTTTGTTGTTCCAAGACTTGAATTGTCAGAATTGCCAGTGGTTTCACACTTAGAACATTTGAAACACAGTCTGTGGTCACTTTTTTGGCAGGTTTCTCCTTTAAGTCCCACCAGGGTTTTGCACCATGCTGTGGTCACCTTTGTGACAACATGCCGTATGTTAATGTTGTACAGCTACAATCTACCCAACAGATTATAACAAAACCAAACCAAAAATAAATCCATGCCTTAAACAGGCAGCAGGTCTGAATGTGAGTATATGTACGTGAACAAGGAAGGAGAGGGCACTAGAATGGTAACACACATTGGCACAGAAAGGCTGAAAAGACATAGTGACAAATATAGGGGACTAAAGGCAGACTGGGCAGGTTTGTACAGGCGGTCTTTGGTGTCCCCATATGGAGTTCAGAGTCATATCATCATCAGTGGGTATTCAGCATTTCTACATAGTATGATCATCTCTAGCTTTGTCCAATGTCAGACACTAATAACCACCCAAACTTAACCAACACACATCCATGTTACACTTCAGCGAGGCGAGGACAGTTTTCTATGTAGAGACCAGCGAGGCCCTTGATAGTATGTGACATTTGCAGGCAAGATGAACCAATAGAATTTACACAGGATCCGTGGCTCTCTCCATTTGTGCTGTTCTCCCAGTCTTTTCTCTGTGTTGTTTTACCTCCTAGCGAACATTATCCTTGGCCAACCGCAAGTGTGTGAGTGTGTATGTGTGTGTGTACTGTAGTTCAAAGGCAGCAGCAGTCAAAGGCCTCCTGCCGAGTGTGTCAAACTAAAAAATCTCTCTGAACTCCGAATTAACGGCATCTCCATATCGCTCCTCTTTTGACGGCGCTGCACCTCTGCACGTCCTATTCTCTTTTCCCACAATTCTCTCTTCTTTTCTTCTGTTCTGTCCATCTCTCATCTCCTCTCCACTCACTCATCCTTTCTTCATTTCTTCATCCGTTTCTTTTCATCTTGTCTTGTATATTATTCCTGCTCACCTTTCCTGTCCTTCTTTGTCTGTCCTCTCTTTTTGATGACTTTTCCCTATTGAACTATCTTTTCTCCCACCTTATTTAATGTTAAGCTCCTTTATGTCCTTTTTCGTGACAAGTGTTTCCCTCATATAACAACACCAGCCCACTGTAACCTATAAAGTACGATTTTAGGCATGTTCAGATGAAATCATGCTGTGAGACACATCAGCTGACACCTGATTTTGAGCTTTCAAAATTCTGCTGTAAATTCTGCTGTATAAGAATCATCTCATACATAATGACTTCTTTCTACTGGCAACAACTAGCGCGACTTAAGTGTAAAAAATGAAGAGCTCTATCTCATGCCCAGTGCAAAGCGGCAAATGTGTGTATGTAGTGTCTCTAATAGTTTCAGATAAACCCAGTTGTAATTTTCATGCCCAGCACCCACGTTGTGTAAATAGCAAATGTACTTGTGTCCACCTGTGCGCTCCAGGGTGTGGACTGGACTCATTTACTGTATGAATCTGGAGAGTGTGGAGTGTGACCTGTCAATGTGTAGAAGAACACAGAACATTATTTAACATGAAATACTAACTGATTCTGTTGGCGAGTCAGGAGTTTTACATTACCAGTGATGTTTATCAGCTGTTCCTCATGTGCAAATGTGCATGTTAATGTAGAGACTTCCTGTCTTTGTTGAGAGTTGCACATATGCAGTAGTGATCAAGCAGCTGACAGTGCTCGGGTAATGACATGGAGGTTATTTTTTAAGTATTATTCAGTCTCTCTTTCAAACTCAGCGCTAACTAAAGGACGTTTAAGTGATGCCTGAGGAGGGCAAAATAAATCTGATGAACAGTATTAATAGACCAGCTCCCTTAATTTCAACCGATGTCATGTATCATGGCGCACACGGGGGAACATAAATGTGTCCACCTGGGTGTTGTGCTTCCATCAAAGCTGACTGAGTTGGAGCAGATAAACATCTGTGAGTACTGTAGAGTAATGTGACTGAAAAAAGACAGACAGTCAGTGTTAGTGGGTTATCTGTTCAGTGTAAAAGGGAAAAGGGGGGACGCTTGTACAAAAAATGGAAACATGCAAAATGCACTTGATTTTCCATACTTAGATTGCTGTAGTGTCATCGTCTTTTTTTTTTTTTTTTTTTTTTTTTTTTTTTGAGGGCTGTGAATTTTGTCTTTGATATCTTCTACCAGGTTCAGTCTCCATGATATTATCCCATCAATAGATGGATGTAATGTTTCAGTAATAGGAATGGTTGACAATTTATGACACAACTTTCCAACTAAATTAACTTTGCTGACTATTTTATTCCTTCATCATTACTTGGTAGCCCTCCTTTTTCCCATTTCATATTTTGTTTATCTTTTCCACACATCAGCTTTCACATTTTGCCACCATACCCATTACAGTGACATACATCTATACAAATAAAGTACTGACTGTTAAATTCTCCTTTCTGTCCTGTCTCCCATTCTTCCACTTCCTAAGTGTTGTCCCCTGGCTTAACTGTCCTCACTGTGTTAGCTCTTTTTGATACGCTCACTTACTTCTCATATCATTGTGGCTATGACATGTTGTCCTTCTGTGTCCTCTCTTGTCATCCACACATGTAAAATGTAAAAGAATAGCAAGGAGGTACAATAGCTGAGACACTGAAACACTCAAAGATAAGAGAGAACAGAAACAAAGAAACAGCTGAGAAAAAAGATGACATGAGAAAAAGAGAGTATGAATACGAATGAGAAACTATTATCTGAAGATTATTCTGTCAGACTTATTTTCAGGGCTTTTTAGACCTCATAATTTTCTCAGTGGTTAGAGACCTGAAGCAGAAGCAAAAACAGACATTAACTCACATGGATGGCCTATATCTTCTGATTGAATACCATCACAATACTTGGGTGCGATACATGCAATGTTTCCACCCAGCATTGGGTGTAATTTTAAACCACCAATTGGGGATTTAAGGTTTGACTTATAACCCCTTGATACTGCTGATATAGCTGATCAGTGTGATGGACTGTCGAAGCTGCAAAGTAGCAGACTGAGTTAACAATGTGAAGTAAGCAGTTATTGGAATGTAACATAAGCATATGAATTTGAACCTGTGAAGTTAAATGGATCATTAGTTAATGTCATTTTAAATGTTGATATAAACACAAGTGTGATAGCATGTTAATATACATTTTTGTTGTGTGTCAGCATCTAGCCACCGAACGTCACAAGTAATAAAAAACAGAATCAGGACTCACCCGCCCACTTCTACTGGGTTGCATGTTTGCAAGATTTGGATTTTCTGTCTTCAAACTGGCTTCAACTATATGAACTGTGACGACCCCTTCCACTCTGCCTACATCTTTACCTCTACCCTCTGTTGCAGGTACAGGGAGTGGTTAAGGGGGTAGAGTGGGAGGGTCATGATGATACCTGCCCATGTGGGTTGGGCTCTCCAGAGGGCACAAAGGACGGCCCTCTGCATTGTTTCTCTCTCTCAGCTATCTCATCAAGCTCCAGACCCACCATTGTTGCTTCTTTTGTTTGGTTTGTCACCCCATACAACACACACCTCACCATATTTTCCATGCATCCACACACTGCTGACATGACTGACTCCTTTCTTACCTACACACTCCATTCCTTCGTAAATAAGTTAATTCAGTTATGTTAAAATAAAACTACTTTTTCATGCTCTATCTGTGCATCTTAGAGCCAGGTGGTAATTGAACAAATACGGCAAAATGGCTTACTGACAGAATTATTTTGACCAGTGGTTCCCAACCTGCAAGCTCCATTTGTTTTGTTTGCCTTATTCCGTGTTTTGACTCTTAAACATTTCTAATGGATGCTGTTGCATGTTTCCAACTGCTATTTGCAGCACATGGACAGGTGCAAATGAAGCTCAGTCCTGAAGCATATGACTTATTATACATGTGAAAATCATAAACATCCATCTATGATGCGTGTAAATCTAATATTCATCCTTCTGCATTGGTGAACTGGACATGGATGTACTTAATTTCAATAAGCTAATATGTGGGTCACTGAACACTATCCGCTGGATGAACTGGTTGGACAGTTAGTGTGCTTCAGTGGCCATCAATACTAACTGCCTTTTCAATTTTAACATTTAAATCAGTACTCAACAATTCACATTAAATTTTGCTCAGACCAACAGTCACCAATCACCTCCATTTCAGCAACATTACAGTTGATTTGCCTGAATGACATGAGCTTTTACGCATTTTCCTCTGTCACAGTAGCTGTCATTCAGCCTTACTGGTTCACATTCACACACTGAGTCACAGAAACAATTGAAAAGTGTTTTCTGCCAACTTTATTCATTGATGGATTGTAAGAAAATGTCCTGATTAAGACGCACGTGTGTGTGTGTGTAGGAATGCAGCACAGATACAAAACACAAGCCAAGGCTTTTTAGCCGCCCATTTCACCTCCTCATCTGTCAGGATGTAGAAATCATACCGAGCTGTACTTGCGATGAGAAAATAGAGGTTACAGTGTGTGTGTGTGTGTGTGTGTGTGTGTGTGTTGCATGTGTTAGTAATTTAGCAGTGTAAAAATCACTTTGTTCCTGTTGTTCCTGCAGCCATCACTCAGATGAACCCTGTTCACTTTGAACAGAAGACATATTTATTATAGCAGTTATATGGAGTATTGGATAATGTGTCAAGGTGGACGCCCTGGAAACCAAAATACCTAAGGGTGTAAATAAAGTATAAGTAAACAACCACAGCCAAAACAGTCACCATGACAAAGATGAAACTGACAGATTGAAATATGAAGTTGATTTATTGAGAATAAAGCCTACCTGAAAACACTCCATCATTCTCAGAGTAATCCTATCACATCACATGAGCTCTGATGTTTTATGTCAATGCCGTAGACACTGGAATTGTGTCTGGGGTGGAGGTTAGAAAAACCTTCTTTATAAATTATTAATTATTCCATTCACATTGTCCTTTAGCGGTGCGAGGACAGTCAAAGTTCAAACATCCATCAGCATTACACACAAGTGCCACTGCAATATTTCTATGTTTGATACGTGAACACTATATATTTATTCAAGTTTTGTTACAGTAACTTGGTGTAACAATTCTGTGAGATCTGTCACTGACTGTATTTACAGGCTTTGATAAATGATTCAATCCACATGACAGCTTTTCTATATTTAAAGCTTTGGCCTGGCCAACCTAAAGCATCAGTATTTGATAGGAGTGAGACTTTTTTTTTCAACTTTTTTCCACCAGATTTGCCAGATTTGTCAGCTTTACCATAATACTGTGGTTATGGCAAATTAATTATGGTTAAGGTATGTTCGGAGTTAATTAACTAAAACACAATGCAGTTATTTAAATGTGAACAATCATCAGCATGCTTTGACAGGTCACAGTGGCAGGTCAAATGTGCAGTGGTACATGCCCACCCACCAGCTAGCGGTATAAGTAGAAAATGATACTGATCCTGAATGATGTTAAATAACACACAAAATATACAAAATTATTCACCATTTAGCGAAACCAGGTTGGTTGGTACTGATTTCATGATTAGACTTGAAATGTTCGAATTTTTCTCTGAACAAAGTGGATGCCTGAACTATTGCCTTACACAAAACAATCACACATTGTTTATGCTTGCTTCAAATGTTTTCTTCAGGAGAGGATTTGGTAAGAACACTTTAAAGTATTCCTTCAAACTGTTCACATTCACATTTCCACATTTTCAAATATCTCATATATCCTCAATTAATATCATAACAGCCTTGAGGACAAGGAATTCAGTATTTGCTTTATCACATAATAAATGAATAATTATCTTAAATAGATGCTTCCCGTGGCTATTCTCTGTTGATGAGATATTATGTTATATAACTTGGCTGCTGCTGGATGAGCCTGTAGCTATTACAATGTATTTATTTAGTTTTTTGAGCTTGGAGAGGGGCAACAGCTTCTTGTTTGATGCTGCAAGTACATCTCTTCCAGTGTATCTGTGAGCATTTTTTGTTTATCTTATTCTATTTGATTAACAGGACATAATAGGAGCTGCTGACCATTACTTGTTAGTCATCAATAATATGTTGTGCACATATTTATTTTTATCTAGTGATCAGATTCCACTGAAGAAAGCAACAAACATGTCTATAATGCCAGACTTGACATTAAGTTATCCTTACAGACATTGTATTCATATTCCATTCAATTCAATTCAGTTGGAATCATGTTTGATGGAATAACATTGAGCTAATTCTTACCTTAAATTCTCGATCTAGGCAGCCAATCTTCAAATGATCAATTTCGTCATCACTGACACTGACCTCTTTAGCCAAGAGACAGTAGTTTACTGAACTAGGCAACTGACATGTTCTCACCCTCCTAGCAGATGATTTCATTGGCTTCAATTAAATAAAACTAGATTTTTTAAGTGAAGTACTGGCCCCTCATATGTTGGTAGACATTTTAAGGAGTGTAACCCTGAGATACTTGTGTTTTCAGAGGCGTTCGTCCAGCTTTGAAAAAGCTTACCATCATCCCAAAATATGTTTAAGAAAGAAAACTAGAGAGAGGGAAACAGCTTTGTGGAGCTTACTGCCAGCATAATGGTCTGCTTTCTACAAGGATACACTCCATGTCCCCAGTCTACTTATCAGATTAAAACAAAATGAGAACATCTTTTAGGTTGACTTGCGTGGCAGCATTCTAAAATAATCAACAGAGGGAGGTGCAAGGAGCTTGGCTCTACGTGGAAGACATGTCCAAATTAACAAGCTTAATGTTAAATCAAATGGCTGTAATGTTATTTACTAAAGACTGCCATTTCAACCCTCAAGGTTCATTGTGTAAAATTAAAACAAACGGCTCTGTAGTCAGCTGTCAGATGGCAGCCTGGTGAACAGTCGAGTGGCTGTTGTATTTTAGTAGCAGGGGCAGCTGAGCGAGTTGTCTAGTGATCGGAAGTTGGTTCAAATCCCGGCTCCCCTGGGCTGAGCTGCATGATTCGGTAGGGTCCTTGAACAAGATACTGAATCCCAAATTGCTCCTGATAAGCAGTTGGCATCTTGCATGAAAACCAGATTGACTGTTAGTTATAAACAGGATAAACACATTTGTCCCTTTTGTCACAGTCAAACTGAAGCATCTTTCGGCCCCTGTGCCTACTTGTATGCAAACAATAATTATATTCATATCCCCAATGGGATAAACGGTTTTCGTTATATTGCCTCAATTGCTTAGGAATAGAAAAATGTCAGTTTGATGTTTTTGTGTGAGACGTATCTATTGCTTGGTGTAATGGACATTGTAACATTTGTAGCTGTAGTGCAGCTTTTGCCTTGTTTTCATTTCAAAAGCACATGATAAAATATCATAACACACCAAGAGACTCTGCAATGAGGCTTTCATCACACTGCTCTGCCTTCTGTCTTGCTACTCTCTGTCTATCTCTGTATGTATCTAAATCCTGAGGGAAGACAAGCATAGGCTTGTCATGTATGTGAAGTTGTTATACTGCTTGTCAGTCTGCTTGTCTTTCTGTTTTTACTTCTGTGTCCTGGGAGATGTGTGAGCTTGAGAGACTGTCATTATCTTCACTATCTTATGTCTCTCCTTCCAATTTCTTTTTTTTTTTTTAAAATCCCAAGTATGGGCAGAGTTAGACATGTCAGCTACAAGACAGTCACTTGTTAGGTTTCCATCTAATCTCACCCCTAGCCAGCCTGTGAGCCTGTGGTGTTTGTTGGTATCGACTGGCAGCTTTTCATGGGTCAATAGGCTCTCCCGTTGGCTTCAGGGTGTCGGTAAGTTGCATCAAGTTGAGTTCAACACTTTTTAAGGGCAGTTATAATGACATAGAAAAAACAATTTTGACACGGTGAAAATGAGGTAACATAAAACATGAAGCATGAATGAGACCTTCAGCCAGGAAAGCAACACAGCAATACTCTGCAATCGAATGCAAGACTTCAGCGTACCAATGTTTACAACTGAGCGGTGAGAGTATGAAGTGTAACTATCCCTCTGCTCCCAAGAAGAATAAAACAGAATTACAACATGAGCGTGGACTGCAGGAAAAGCATTTTCAGCAATTAACAGTAAAACTAAGTCAATGCATGCTGGCTTGCAGTGCCTGAGGATCTCTCTGTAGTCTGTCTGTCTGTCTTGCTGGATTGGACAGTACATCTCTCAGTCAGGGATTAGTCAGAGGTGAAAATAGATAAATAAATAATAGATAAATAAATAAAAATATTCACATCATTTACTTCAGTACATGTACTAATACCAACACTCCAAGTGAAAGTACTGCATTCAAAACCAAGCAAATGATGTGTTATCGCATAATTTTAGTACAAAATATACTAAAAGTACCAAAGCTAAAAAGAACACTGCAGTAAATGTTTCAGTAAATCTGTGTGACTAATCTTACAAGTTTTCACATCAGCCCATATATCACACTGTTTGATGATGATATTAATAAGATTATGTGTGTGTGTTGTGTGTGTGTGACCTGATGCCAAGTTAGACAATATAGTTAGTTGCATGCAAAGACCTTAAGTTTGTGTGTAGCATAATTGAACTCACGCCAAATTAGCCCTGTAGCAAAGCAACAAACAAACCAAAAAAAGAAAAAGAAAAATCAGAATCTGACTACACAGAGATCACGCTAGCACCCAAACAGTAAACAAACGCATAGATTGAACACGTGCATGACATTAACCAGAGTTCTGAAGTCCTGTGCTTAAGTGTGCTATGCTAGGCTGAGCGCTATCTAGGCCCAGTTCAAAGTTAACCTGTCTTTGAAGAAAAGGTGTTGGTGGTCCCTTGGTTGATGAGCCAAGCAGGAGAGGGTTGTATTTTTAATATTGAACAATGCTGTTCTTGCTGTGCAAGGTCTGATGAAAGACAGTACATAGTACATTTTGCGTTATTTCAAACATGTATTTTTCAAATTTTTGTTATCAAGCATACGAAAGAGGACCCAACATTTTTATAGCTTCTATAATGGATGGCCACCCTAACCCTTACTGATAAGATTTCATACTTTCTTCAGCCTTTGACTTCAGCAAGCTAAGTTTATTATTTTGTAAATGTAATGTTAAGTTAGTTTAGCACAGTTTTATCATGTGAAGTTACCAGTGTGTGTAGCTTTAAGAGTGAAAAGGGAGAGACAAGTAGAGAGACACACCTCTTGTAACCATTTGGTTGATAACGTTATTTTTTTATTTATTTTTATTTTTTTTGCAGGAGTAACATTACTGGATAAAGTTAAAATTGTTATTGTGTGTGTCCCCTCTTGTGTGTGTTGGTGTGCTGGCTATACAGCTCCATTTGGAGAGTCCTGTCACTATTTTTTCTCTTGCCAACTCCGCAAGGCATGGTCCCAAGTACTCGAGCAGGCCAAGGTGAAACAGAACACTAGAAGAGATAAGACTTTCAAACAAACATTTCTGATTATAATTATTATTTCTTTTCAGAGCTTAATCACATGGCAGACTGCATTTTTGCTACCCTAAGTTGAGCATACAGGGGTCTTACTTTATTTGTAGAAGCATAAGTTAATAAAGGTTAAAAAAAAAAGTGTTTTGGAACTGCGGTAAAGAAAACCACAACAATGATTTCAGCTACACACAGGAACAACTTGTATATACATAACATATGTTTTTCAAGTGTAAACAATGCCGCATCTCTGCAGACACAATCCCCAGATATGTCAATTATGTTAAAGTGCACAGAAACCGTGCAAACATCTGGTTTCCAAGTGAGATTTCCATTTGTCATTGTAATTTCAAAACAGTTGCATATTAGGAATGGGAAAATGATTGCTTGTCCTTTCAGCTCTTCAGAGTCAGAATTCAGTTCGCTTACACATAATCAGGAAATGTGCAAATGACTCGGTAACCTTTAGAGATTGAGGAATGGACAATGGTGATGATGCTGTTGTTATGGGAGTCTGTAGAATATTCTGAGGCCAGTCATTCTTTGGGTGATGTTGGGAAAGACAGTTGTTTTTCTTACCAATTTGGCCCCCTTTCACTTGAGAATGCAAGCAATGATGCTTTTACCTGCTTCCACAGTATCGACTCTCATAGAAGAGTTTCAAGAAGTACACACACATGCAATGTCACAGTTGTTTAGACTTTGTGAAGAACTGTCAACGCTTGAAATTTCTTATGAAGGATTTGTAAACGAGATGGATCTTGGTGTTGATGCTTCTGGTAAAGAGCCGTTTTGCCAGTATGTCGCAGTGAAAGACACCCTTAAATTCTGTTGAACCTGCCATCCAGGAGAGCGCAATACAGTGTGTCAAAAATGAACCAACACTGCCTTATACTGCCTTATAACAAGAGAAAATTTCCAAATGAACCTACAAAGCTAGGCCCAGCAAAGACATCAAAAAACTACAGGAGCAGTGTGGAAAAGATCTCTATGGGATCTGATAACATGGAAGATGGAGTAAAATTGCCTTTGTTTTCAATTCTTTAAAGCAGTTCCATGCCCGCCAACCAGGACTTCCACCAAGTCTTGGTCATGATCTCTTCAAGGGGATCGTGTCTGTAGATCTTCAACGTATCAAAAACATCTTGAGTTCATTGGGAAGCACTTTATAAGTGCACTCAATAAGTGGATCTCTCAACTAAAGTTCAAAGATATGTGTCGATATGTGTCGAATCTAATATATATATATATATATATATATATATATATATATATATATATATATATATATATATATATATATATATATACAGTATATATACAGTATATATATATATATATATATATATATATATATATATATATATATATATATATATATTCAATTCTAAGGTCACGGTTCGATTCAATTCTCCATTTTTACTTTTTTTCTTTTAAATCACAGGTTGCGATGCCATTTTCAGACTAGACTTTTATGCAATTTAATATCTGACCTTTGTTCCCAATGTACCACACTACATTGTCAAATTTAAAACATTTATTAACAACATAATGTAACAATAACTTAGATCTTCAGTCAATTGGAAACTTAGACAAAATAACCTGCCATCTAGTTTCTGTACAGCAAACTGTGGCTTTTTTGTCAACATAACTGCAACTTCAGTGATAGAGGAGGGGGTTCAAGTTCTGTCGATGGGTCTCCTGCATCTGCAGTTGCCATCATTGTAAGAGAGGTGTAGCTCCTTTCAGGAACAGGGCGGTGCGTGAGGTGTGTGTGCATAAAGTTCGTAAAGGTGTGAGTGGGCGAGCGAGAGTGAGGGAGCATGCGTACGTGCAGACAGTGAATGAATGGGAGAGGAAGAAGAAGTGAGACGAGTAGCAGTAGTAGCGACGGCAATAAAGTGTACAATACCGGCTGCAGTTTGGCTGTGAATAAAGGCGACGGCTGCTCCAGATACAGCAAAGCTCCCTGGTATTATTTCCAGACCAGCTTACCATGTGAAAGTGGTTCACACACAAACTTCAGCCCTGGAGGAAATCATCTCCCCTGTGCTTCCTGACCACGGTCCAGGAGCCCAACAGGAATGGTGTAACACCATGCTATCCTTTAACTGGCTGAAGCTAATAGCTACTGGCTTAGCTAGTTGCTAAGTTAGAGGAGGTTGGCTCGCAGCACTTCAACACTTGCCGTGTGTGTTTTTTTTCTGCTTGGCAAGCCGACCGGACGTGACATGGGGGTGTGGCAGCATCGACAAGTGTGTGAAATGTTACTAACTGTAAAATGTCTGAAAACGACATGTGCTTTTATGGATTGTTTCACATCTGGAATGGTATTATATATGGTATTCATGGTAGATCATTTCCAAAAGGTTTTCCTGTCTTCATTAAAGCAACAAGATTTATGAAGAATGTGGTTATAATTTGAAAAAAAAATGTGGTTTAGATATTGTCAAAGCCATACACTCATGTATTCCTTTTAACAGTACCAAGACTTCAACACAAATCTGATGATGATTCATTGGGGTGTATTAACAGACTGGAGCAGTTCCTTTACTGCCGTCTTAACCTGAGATAGTCTCCTGCATCAGAGTGAAATCAGGCTGAGATTGGCAGATATCGTTGTTATGATCATCATGTTATCATCATCATTATCATCATCATCATTACACATCTCTATCATCATCACCAATCTTTTCGGATCTGTTCCTGTAATGAGCTCATAACAGCATGAGGATGATTGCATGCACTCACACACACACTGTTTCACACACACAGTAGAACAGCTGGCATCTGTTCGGGTATGGTATCTTCATCGAAGGGGCCTCATCATCTGCCCCCCATTTTTACTTTCATCTCTCTCTTTGTCACTCCATACCCCCCCACCCCTCCCTGTTATCCCTCTCATACCCTCCCTTCCTCTATTAACCCTTTTTTCTCTGTCTTTATCACCATCTTTCACTCGCTTACTACCTCTACAATACACATCATCCCGCTTCATATTAAGTCTACTTACATTTCACACAAACACACACAGACACACACACACACACACACACACACACAAGCACACACCCACCTCCCCTATTACTGGCTCCGTTGTGTCCAACCCCCCTCTGTGTCACCTCCTCTGCGTCTTGGCTGTTCAAACAAACGCCCTCTATCTCACCATCCAGCCATTCAAGGACAACTCGCCTGTTCACACACACACACACACACACACAGAGCATAGCAGTCAAATGACTCTCCTTTGCTGCAACTCTTTGAGGAATATTATAAGTTTCTTCTCATGTTGACTTCAGAGGGATGTCTGGAGAAATGACTTTCCCACCCCTCAACAATTCACGCATTTGAAGATAGTTTATATGGGTATGAAATGTTTGTGTGTGTACAGGTAAAACTTAAGAAAGGAGTTTGCAAATGTCTGTGAAACATAATAAAGATGGGAGAGAGATACTCAGTTTGACATACCTCTATTATTACACACAGGTTAATCATGCTGGTTAGAAAATATGTAAATGTTTCACAGAGTTGATGGAACAAACACACTTTCTTCGAGCTGAAATCTGAACAAATGAGTCTTCAGTCTTTTGCTGAAGATGGCGAGTTATTCCACTGTCCTGACATTGGTTGGGAGTTCGCTCCACCACTGAGGTGCCAAAACAGAGAAGAGCCATGACTTCGCTTCGCGGGCTTTGTTTGCTCTCAGCAATGACCGTACCAGCTGGCCAGCTGTGCTTGCACTGGAGCGTGTGGTCTGACCAGTGTTTGGAGGTAGACAGGTGTAGTTCCATTGATGGCCTTGAAGGCCAGCAACATCATCTTGAATTGGATGGAGACTGCAACATGCAATAGCATAACATAATACAAGTTTGTAGTTTCTTCATGCTACTCAAACATAAAACATATACAGTTATTATGTACATGTATACGTAAACATGTAAACACCCAGGAAGCTGCAGTCTGGCGTTTCGAGAAAAAAGTGGATTTTTTTTTTTTTTTTTTTAATGATACAGCTCCAGGCCCCTCCTTCTTCCTCTCTGCTGTGCTGCAGCCCTGCCTTCTAAGCCCCTCCCCACAGAGGAGCCTGCTGTGCACCAGCAGGCTTGTAACCACGGTAACAGAGGATGCAAGATAACCAAGGTGGTGCACTCAAAATAACAACGTAATTTCTATTTCTGATCAATACAACTAAATTACAATAATGAGTGCCTCGTGCAGATCACTGTAGATATCCTGAGTAACAACCACTATTCCTCACATTGTGATAGTCAGAGTTACCAGCTAATCATTACCCAGTGCAACATTTTTGCCATGCTGCCTTTCTGAAACATGAGTAACGCTATTTATCTAAACCAATTCAGCCACTTCAGAGTGTACTGAACACTAACGTTATAACTGCCCGGTCACTTCAAAGACACTTTTGCTAACCAGTAGCCATAAAGACAAAGCTAAACACCTGAGTTATCATACAAGCTAACCAGCAGAAAAGCAGCCAACTCTGAGTCGCTCTCGAGTCCCTACAAATCCTGCAGCTCCCTCCACCTCTGAAATGACACTCCAATTTTTACCCTAGTTTTCTCTCTGGCTTGGTCCAATTCTTTGTTTTTACACTGCTTTTCTTCACTAGTCTTCTTATTTCTTCTCTCTGGTGTGGGCACTGGTGGGGCATTTTTCGGCTCTGTTGTTGTTGTCTGTTCTCTGCCATTGCTTACAGTTTGAGTTTGAACATATCTGACCGGGTAAGAGCAGACACTGCTCCTGCGTTTGGGAGGGGGGCTGCCAGCAGCATATGCATGAGAGTGATTGACACTTCTCAGACACTCCCCTTAGCTCTCATTGGTTGTGTTGATCCGGGAGCGGTGGATTCTTGCAAATCAAATTAGGGCCACCGGGTGGACCCACAGACTGACAGCTGACCTGTATCTTATTCTTCTGTCAGATCATTGTGACAATTTTTGCAAATATGACTATTAAAAATAATTACAGACTACAGCTTTAAGTCAAAAATTTGACATCTGAGAAACACTGTTTAGCCACTCTGACTGTGTGCTAGCACCGAGCATTGATTTTATAAACAGAAGAGTCCACCTGTCCTGTCCTTCTGTAGTTTTCTGTCAGTTCAGAACACGTTCTGCTTTCTTGCTGTTTGGCCAGCCTGAGTCCTATGTCATCGATTTCATTGTTCTGCAACTGGAAATCAACTTAATTATTTAAATCTTTAAACACCACTTAAAGATTATATATATATATATATATATATATATATATATATATATATATATATATATATATATACATACTGTATGTGTCAGTAGTTACAATTGCCAACCAGGGAATGAGACTCAAATGTCACTTTTCCAGAATTGCTTTAAAAGTTTGCCCATATAATTTTGCTTTAATTGTTCACTTTAATGCATGCACACTGGCTTTCGGCTTTCCTTTCCTTGTGTTTGTCCTCCGTGTTGACTTTCTGTGCACACCTGGGTGGCTTGTCCAAATAAAGTATGTGGGGAACACTGAGTTGAATGTAATCATCAAAGGTGAACACTGTGCAATGATTATTTTTTGCTACATCTTGCAGGTTGTTCAATAAAACATAGCAAACATAAAAACTGGTAACGTGGTAGAATGATTGCTGATGGCTCTGACACTATCACTTATTTTACTGGAGTCCTGGTATGATCTGAGATTAGAGTCTCATGAAGAAACTGGTGATGCAGAGAGTCACATAATTGTTTCTATTATGTTCTTATTGCGGTCACAACCGTTGCTTCTTATCAATATCAGAATCAACGACCAACATATTCTTGGTTAAAAAAATGTAACAGTACCCCAAAATCTGGTAGAAAATCAGTGTGCTCACCCTGCTGCTCTCTCTATTGGAAAAAAAAAATAAATAAATGAACATTGCTCTGTGTAATGCCGAACTTGTGCCTCTGCTGTATTATTCCTCTCACACAAAGCTATGGATACTCCCAGGTTGAAAAGGTCTGTTACAAAGTTGCACTTGCCCTGTGTTGAATAGCACAGAGATTAAAATGTGACTTTTGAAGAAGACAAATATGTAGATAGTCAAGCCATCAGCATCGAGAGTAGTGATCTCAGTGTCGTTTCAAATCCCAAAGCTTAGGGCAGTATACTATTGAACTAGCTTCTTCATTCTCTTACCTTACCCTTGCATGTCTGAACTTTTTTTTTCCTCGAAAGTACACTTGTGGACTCTAACCACAGAACCTAAAACATTGGTATAATCAACAGGCAAGAGAAAGTGATAAAATCAGTGTATTAAGTTAAACTGATGTAAACACAGGTCCCTGTGTAACCTTTTCTTGGTGTGAAATCAGGCAACCCTGATCATTGTGCTACACGAACTGTGGCAGCTGTTCTTTTAATTCAGGCTAAATGGGGACAAATCTGTATCTTCTCCTGTACCTCTATGTTTCATTTGCGTGCATTTTCAATCAAACAAATACATGTAAAAGTAAAGTTCAGAACATAAGAACAGAAATTAGAATATGAAAATTGAAATGTTTCTCACCAGCTGTTGTCCAAATAATGTTAATAGAAGAACTACACAGTATTCATTAACCACTAGTTGGTTCTTACTTGTAACCAAACTTTAGCTACACATTTACCTCTAATTAACAATGGTGTGTGTGTGTGTGTGTGTGTGTATGGGTGTGTGTGTGTGAGAGAGAGAGAGAGAGAGAGAGAGAGAGAGAGAGAGAGAGAGAGACTCACTCAGTGCAGTGTATTATTTTCCAGCCAGTCTTTATTGCCTGTTCTCTTTTCTCCATGGCTGTGGAAATTATTCTGACCCTAATCTTTCCCTCTTTCAATGCTCCCTGCCTGACCCCTTTATATAGTGAGTAGCGTCCAACGCTGAAGTGTACAAAGGGTGCTGTCACACACAAAACAATTAGTCGACGGGGAGATGTCTCTGTCTGCATCATACACACAAGCAAACGGCAGCCCAATGTGCTGTGATTTTAATCTGCAATGAACACCAAGCTTAATTTGCTTAGCTGCAGTTGTCTGCATCAGTCTGTAAAATGTTCTGTTGAAGAGGTTCATGATGGTGTCAGGTCTGTCTCGTCTTTGCTTTAGTTTCACCGTCGGGTCAACAAAGTAATAGATATGCCAACATCAATCATAGACCATTGAATGACCCAATAATATAGATGTAGAAGTACCATCAACTACAAGCTATTGCTTTTCTTTCTGTGGTAATCTCTCTTACTGTGGTAATTTCTCCCAAATGCATATCTAATTTTATCAATAACAAAACTATACCAATTCAATCCAGATTACCATACTAACCAACCAGCCACAATATTCAAATAATTTCTTTAAATAAAACTTCAATCTGTGATTTTTCTATTTGATATAAGCTAGATGGCAGCAAGGTCATACCACATGTGAATAGTTACCCATTTGTGACCCTATGTCATACAGTTATTTCTGGGTCAATCTCATGCTATGCAGTCTATTAAGTTTCTCATTAAAAACCCTGATCTTCATCCATTTGTCTCTCAGTGAGTGCATGGTGGTTCGGTGGTTAGCACTGTCCCCCCACAGTAAGATGGCCTTGTGTTTGAACCCAGTCCGGCTGTGAAGTCTGTATGTTTCTTCCACACTTAAAAAAACGTGCTGTTATGTGAGTTGGGAACTAAAATTGTTTTGTCAACATATTCTGCCCTGTGAGAGAAAAATACATGGAAAGAACAGTTATCATTGTGTAGTGTATTCTTGTTAACTTGTTTGTATAGCGGGCTGCAGTAATACTGTAGCCTCTAGGGAACAGTAGCAGGCTTCATAGTCAACCCAGTCTCACATGAAAATGGTTAATAGCTATGTTGGTCCACAGGGCAAAATGTAGCACTCTAAAAATGCAATATTTTAAGTTAGGTAATACATAAAAAAATGTGTTTTGATGATATGTTTATCCAGAAATATGCACTGTATTTCCATAATCGTTGCTCAGTGAATGTATTTGCTCTTTAGTTTGTTAGTTTTATAAAGATTATTGCAGGTTTCACAAGAAAATTATGGGGTTGTTATGTATGGTATCGTTGCTACGGTGGCTGCTATAGATGCTGCTGCATTGCTATAGTAGTTGCTATGGACACTGTTATGGCAGAAACTGATTTTATGTAGCTGTAGCTGATGGTGCTCTTTCAAATAAAAAAAAAAAAACGTGAAGTATAGTCGAGTTAAAGTGAAACTGTCACCAAAAAGCTACCGAGGCTTTATGACGAAAGAGGCACTTTTAAGATAATTTGGTGATACTACGAGCAAAGTTTCATGTTGTGTCGAGCCTTCTTAGTGTTTTAAAAGTAGCAATTTTGAGCCAGTGTGCCAGTGCCCCATGCACCCCATTGAAAGTCAGCTTGCTGGAAAACGAAACTACAGTAAATCTTAAAAGTGCCTTTTTCATCGTAATTTATGCTTTCACACGAAGGTTTGTCTCCTATTCAATCACAAATAAAGCCTTGGTTGCGTTTTGGTGAGAGTTTCACTTTAAATGTTAACTAAACGTTTCTCAACAAGAGAAAAAACACCAGTGTTTAAACAATCAACAATACAAATAGGTTAATGATCACGTGTGTGTCTGCCTGTACTTAAACTTTCAGCTTGAGCACATATCTTCTTAGTTATATGATAAGTTCTCATGCAGACTGTAAAAGTGTGAGGCATTCAGACCACTTAAAGCTTGTGTAGCACAGGGGAAAATTTTAGGTTACCATTTGCCATGCCCATTATTTAAAACTGTATATTTTGGCATACACTGGTTTGCCAAAACATACAGCACAAAGGTCCAGCAGGTGCTGCCCATCAAATCCACACAGAAATTTTGAAACACAGTTTGTGAGCCTAGCTCTGCAATTAAATTCTAAATGGTTAAAAGGCTTTTTACATGTTTTAAATAAATACATTTATGACCTATTTCATGTGTTTGGAAAAAAAATGGCTGAATTTGCTGTACACAGACTTTAAGTAATTTAATTATTAAAAGTACTCATATAAATTAATAATATGAAACACTACCCTCAAATCAAACTACTACTACTACTATCAGTCAACTACAGCAGCTGAAGAAACCTCAAGCAACAACAAACAAACAAGCATGCTCCCTTTTAGTAAAGGGAAGCTACTGCTTCCAGCAGCACGTTAGGATGGGACTGCGATGAGGCCTCAGCTGTTCTTAAAGCGTCCATGCATCAGGCTGTCGCACAAGAACTGACGTTGTGTTCAGGTGCATGTTCAGCCAATGGGAAAACAGAGATTCAAACATGGGGAACTATAGCAACCAGGTGTGAAACTGGGGTTGCACTCTTTCCTTTGTTTCCAGGCTTTGGTTTACATGCAGGCCCCTCTATTGTTAGGACTGTGTGTATCAAGCTTCCACGCTTTTACTTCAATGGATGATCTCGTTTTCATGGAGACACACGCAGTGTGCAAGGAGGGGAGGGGCTGTGTGTGTGTGAGACATGTGAGTGACAGTGAGACGGAGGGAGAGTAGGGAAAAGAAAAGCAGCCGAACGAAAACACTGCGTTTTTAAGTATTGTTAAAAAAAGAAAAGAGAAAGAAACGCAATACTTGGTGCTTGGTGTAGATTCTGGGGCGCACAGATTAGTCAAGGTGTGGGAAACACTGTTCTTAACTGTCTGGCAGAAAGCAGAACACGTCAGTGTCGCTCTGCAAGCATTTTATCAGATTGTGATTCCAAACCTCTCGCAATACAAATTGTTTAGCAGGAAACAGCAACCCCTTGCTCTTCTTCTTTATCTTCCATCCCGATTATTTCTGGCAGCCAGCAAAACTCGAGAGGCTCTTACTAGTGCCAGATTTGTCCATTTGTAGGCTACTGTAGAAACATGCTGTTACAATATGGTGACCATCATGGAGGGGAACCTGCTCCAGCTCATTCATCGGCAATGAAAACACAAGGACTCTCATATTACTCTTAAATATGGAGGAGATTGATCAATAGACAGACACAGCATGTCACTTAGTTCTGTTTCTTAGCCTGCTGCTCTTCATGGCTGTAGCGATCCCATAGACAGAGAAGAAACAACAGGGAAAAGAAGGGACAGTCAATCAGTACGTTTACATGCACAGCTTAGTTGGATTACAGCCATAGTTCGACTATGCTACTCAGCTGAACAACTACTGTTGTCCGAGTGTACATGCTGGTGAGAAAATCTAATTATTGGCTGAAGCATGTCATACCCCGGTATGATAGGTGGTGTTGCACCCATTTCAACTAGTGGTAATAGAGAGCTACCTCCGGCTGACCTCTTTACGTCACCAGCAACAACAAACTCTGCCTCTCTCATTCGAGCTTAGATGGCATACGAAAATCAAGACGAATCTTTGTACATTTCAGTGTACATGATAATTACACAAACTAGATGCACAATGGCACTCTCGCTTGTGGTGATTTCGGGGGAAAGATGCCGCCATCACTGCCGCCATCTCCGTCCTTCTGCTTCTGGACTAAGGTGTATACATGCATCTTAAAAATGTGATCATAGTCAGACTAACCCAGTAATTCAGTTATCTTGAGTGTCATGTAAACGCACTGAATGAGAGAGAAAGAGACAGACAGACAGATGGAGAGAAAGTGCACTGCAAACCCTGAACAGCTGTTTCTATGTGCTTCTCCCATCTAATTTTGAATGATTATTTCAATTGGTGAATAAATGTCAATTAAAGATGCTCTGTTTGTGAAGACACTTGTAGTTTTGTATGGTTTGACCAACCAGCATTTAGACGTTGTCTAATATGCTCCAGCTGCTGTGGATATTTGTTGTATTCCATGACTTCTTCTAATCCCCTGACCTCCCAGAGCAGTCTGTGTTCCAAGGCCTGCTGAATCACAAAATAAACACTGAAAATGCAAACAAGCGTTCCTCCTGTGGCTCAAAGGTGTTCCACAGATATAAATCTTAGAATAAATCTGCTAATTTATTTGGTGGCCTTAATACAAGCTTCAGTCTCTGGGAATAACTGGCTTAGTGAATCAAACATGAGAATATTTCTCATAATTATTGTGGCCGTTAATAATCTTAACATGGATTTATTGATTCAGCATTTTTACATAGTTAGGTGAGATTCCTTCATAAAACACACCGAATCACAAGGTTTGTGTAGCTGTGTCCATAATAAGTTACAGTTTTTTTTCCAACTGCTAACACACTAAGATGTCATGCATAGCACAAATATTTAAACTGACGCACAGAGAGCAAATCTCTTCTAACAATGGCACTTTTTTAAATGCAACTATCTGATATAAAGTCATGTTTGCCATTTCAAAACACTGTCATTTACAGTTTTTGCCCGTTGCTTCTACGCATTTTGCAAAACTTGGCTCATTGACACACAAGCAAATAAGACACAACACTGGGAAATAAACCATTCACATCTATGTCAAATTGAAACTCTGCCATAAAACCTAACAATCCTCTGTCAAAATGTCACTCTGATGACAAAATGACCACTTGCATCATATGAATACACTTTCAGATCAGCAGCAACACACTAGTCTACTTTATATAAAACACTGCAGTCTTTTGTTTTCACTGTTTTTATTCAGTTCCACAGAAGGCACATTTTCACAATAACCAAAAACTGTGGAACGATGGAAACTAAAATCATCCCAGACAACAACAAACTTAGGTTGCTCTGGTCTATCCTGTACAGTAAAGTTCTCAAAATAGCTTAACTGAGGCCTTTTTGTAACTGGCTGATTAGTGTTCACTTTTGTCAGAAGTATTTTCAGGTGTGTGTCTAAGGATTTTCAATTAACCAATGTGTGTTGTATTTTGAATAGATGTGTTTTCCGAATTGTACCCTGAGATTTTATTTTTGAACCAAGTGTCTTACATATGAAATAGTGTGTAGTGTGCAGGAGCAAGTGTGTCGCAGAAAGGAACAAGTGTCTTACAGAATTGCAACTAAAGAGCAAAGCAGTGCTTTTGTTTAAGGTATGGTTACACTTTGCTTAAGGTATTGTAACAACAGCTTCAAGTAATGTTACTTTGGTATAAGCATGTGTCTATAGTGTTCAAGCAATGGTTAAAAACTGTAAAATGACACTACATGAGCTAATTGGGCACTATATGTGCCACCTGGCCAAATAATTATTACTGTAACTGTTACCACTCCAATCAGAAAGTAAGCACTAAAAAAACACAGGCGAGCTTTTTTTTTTTTTTTTTTTTTACACAACTACAATGGAAGACGTTGCAGAGAGAGGAAGAGGAAGAGGGAGGGTGAGAATGAGAAGGAGAGGAAAATTGAGAAGTAGGGGTAGAGCTGGTAGAGGAGGTCATGGCCAAAGAAGACAACTTTCAGATGAAATCAGAGCAGCATGAGCTGATGATGTCATCAACCATGGGCTGACACTGTGAGAAGCTGGACAGAGAGTGCAGCCTCTCGCATGGTCACAGTTTCTTTCTGCAATTTTCTTTTTCAGTTTACTGTTTTGTGAGCATATTTTTGTTCACGCCAATGTCAATATATCTGCTGTGCATATGTTGCACTGATTTGTTTGGTGAAAAACCAAAAAGTAAATATTTCAATAGTATGTGTATGTATGTGCATGTGAACAATCTGATGAATTCTCTACAGTTTGAACTATATTGGTATTATGGCAAAGCATACTAAAGATGAGAGTGCTTTTCATTATGCCCAACAGTCTGTAGCTGGTTAGACAAAAATCTGTAACACGAATTAAGTGTGAGTCATCTGGTGCCACAGTTTGATTTTGATAATGCTAAATGTAGTTTTGGTTGCAGTGCTTCATTTTGCAGGATATATGAGGTATTTTGCAGTTTGAGTGTGTGGTTTTGTGGATTGCATTAAAGTTTTTGATAAAACCAGACTAGTTTGCAAAATTGTGTTTTGGCAATTGGAAAAAAAAAACAAAAACTGTGAACACAGATTCATTTCAGCTTTCTGCAAAGCAACTGTACAGCCTCCACTTTTGCAGTAAAAATCTAACATTTACCTTATTTTCTATAAACATGGGTAAAGTACATAAGTACTGTGTCCTCTCTCAAACACACAAACATTAAGTTGAGTGTTGGGTTATTGAAGATTACTTTGTAGTGTGTGTGTGTGTGTGTGTGTGTGTGTGTGTGTGTGTGTGTGTGTGTGTGTGTGTGTGTGTGTGTGTGTGTGTGTGTGTTTGTGTACATGCAAGTTTTTGAAGGTAACTGAATTGAGTGGAACGTATAAATGTTTGTTTTATGGTACCATTGTGTGCAAGAGCTATCTGCATGTGTGTTTGTGTGTGTGTGTGTGTGTGTGTGTGTGTGTGTGTGTGTGTGTGTGTGTGTGTGTGTGTATGTGTATGTGTGTGTGCGTGCGTTGAAAAGTAACAGAATAAAATCCAATCCAACAGAGTGTTTGTGTGTCATCCTTATCTCCTCTAACACACTTTATCCCTAGGCTACTGAGACTGCTATCCTGCTGCTCTAGTCACACACACACATACACACTGGCACATATACACATGGGTGTACACATACACATGTACACACACCTTTCTCTAAATTTAACAGTAGCTGGAGGAAGACTGAGAAAATGGCCAGTAGACAAGTTAACAATATCAAAACACACACAAACACACATTGTCTTTGCAGACACAGTTGTTAGGTCATGCTGAATTGTCACACTACGCCAGATCTAAGGTGTGATATAAAGACAGCAGTCACAACTATTATTTGATCAGAGACATACCACAGCTATCCGTATTGGTCGTTGTTGCTGTTTTGATGCCACAACGGGTTGACACAATGTTATCATTGCCTATCAGCAAGAATCAGATTGACCATGTTGTGGTCAGAGTGACCAGCGCAGTGCAGGATATAGTGTAGCAGTAATCGAAAACATTCCCTTCCCAGACAAGAGCGCTTGAAAATGTTTTTCCTCTCCTTTGGCAGTTCACTGAAAGAACGAAGGTGAGGACACGTTTGACCAGAACATCCAGTAATGCTTCAGATGGCATGGGAAAACTGACAGAAAGAAATCAGCTGGAGTTGTTCCACTGATGTTTATATGCTCTCCTCTAGTGAATAAGTTCTGGACACACCAGTGTACACCAACTCAGCCAGGGGCACCATCTTAATTCTAAAGTGGCTTGTATGAGCGTTTTAAAATAATTGTGGCATGCACCAGTTTACCCTCTCCTTACCCTTTAAGTTTGAAAATGACAAAGATGAAAAAAAAAAAAAAAAAACCCTTTCCACCAGATCAACACAATCATCTTGGCTCGCCAAGCTGCTGAGAGTGTTTATTTTATTAAACTTTAATTGGCATAAATTATACTACTGAAAGAGTCTTAATCTGACAACTCCCAGGGTCTTTATGCAGGCCACTCGCCAAATATTTCCATGACTGTCACATACCCTTAACTACCTGTCATCAGGAACTACTTTGGTTGTCACATTTTGTAGCATCTAACCTTATGTTATATCATTCCTTTTTTCCACATGTGGTTGTGTGGCATGGTTCAGCTCCTTTACTGATCAGGCTGACTGCTGTATTTTTAATATTTTGTTTTAACTTGACCACACTGCAAAATTTAACCTTATTCTGCTGTATTACTTGAATAATTGAAAAGCAGAACTTGAAACAGTGTTATATGTATAGTTTTTGGGGGGATCCTATTTAGGACTATCTTAGCTCATGAAAATTTTACATTTTGGAGACACATGGTTTTTGTTTGATAGCAACAGTGAGATACTGTTATGACTGATGAACGCAGATAACAGGCCTTAAATGCACAACTCTGAGACCAAATCCTGATTAAAATAACATTTCTTAATTTACCAAAAGTGAGTTCAGCACACAGCGGTAAAGCCAAGGTAAGGCATGGTCAGCAGCAGTAGCAAGGAATCACCCGTCACAAGGAAAACTAAGGCTGGAATGCTAGACACCAAGGAACCAATCAGGGAAGTCACACAGATTGGAGGACACAAGACAAAGAATTAAGTGATTTGAAACCACTCAAAATGGGGAAAATGGAACATGAATGAATGAGTAACAAAACATGACCAAAGAGAGATGATGGAAGGTGTCTGTTAGCATATCTACATCATATTTTCCATATAATTTATTGGCATTTTCCGGATTGCAATTGGTAAACAGCAATTGTTGTAATTACAATAAAGGACATCTACCGGTACAGCTGCCATACATGACAAGTTAAAATTTAGGGACTGAAACTGATCAGTTGTTTGTTTCTTTAACTGTATTTCCCCTTCAAGGGTGAAAAATATTTTACTTATCTGACATGCAGAGAATCTCCTCAACAACTGAGAACTGGATCATTCCCCTTGTTTCCTGGTTTACCATATTCCTTATACATGAACAATGATGCTTGTGGTTTAGTTGTGTTTAGACAAAACAAGTGGTTTGGCCTCAACTAACTATGTTATTTACATCAGTTACACAACAAACATGATGCTAGTTAAAATACCCCATGCTGATTTCTGGTTTCAGATGGGAATCTGGTCTCTTGACTGACAGTCCAGTGCCTGGTTGACCTAACAGAACCTCCCCCACCTCCTCCCTTTACTCTGATTTCTCACTTCCTCCTTTGCTGCCTTTATATTTACTCACCACCTAACTTGAAACGTACCCTTTTTTTTCTAATGAAGACAGGCTGGATTTTAGTATAGTACTGCATGAGAGAACTATCCACTAGACCACAAGGCACTGAGCAAGAAACTGTAATAATGGCTTTTCACTGAGTCGACAGGGCTCAGTTTACAACCTGGGAACTGAATTTTTTGTGTGGAGTTTCCATGTTCTGTGTGTTTGAGTTTCCACCAAAGATACACAAGAAAATTGAAAATTCTAAATTGCCTGAAGGTGTGAATGCAAGAGCCAAAGTCTGTCTAGCCTGTTACCCTGCCTCTGACATACTGCAGGCTGGGACTGAGAGGAGGATGAGTATTTTAGAAAATGAATGGATTGATGAAGGCCAGTTCATGCAGTTGGGAACCTTTCAAATTAATAGTGAAAACATGCAGAGGCTCCCAGTCTCTCTGTGGTCCTCCACACACACACACACACACACACACACACACACACACACACACACACACACACACACACACACACACACACACACACACACACACACACACGCGCACACACACACACACACACACACATACATTTTAGAAACTTTAAAGGGAATACTGTATTGCCTGCATGTGTGTGTGTGTGTGTCTTTGTGTCAGTTTGACAATGCACTTGTAAAGCTAAGCCCAACTGATTCTGGACCTCTCTCTCTGTCCACCACATTACAGAAATCCATAATTCAGTTGTCACTGCCATACCCCACAGCAAGCTACCTCTGGATGTGTGTGTGTGTGTGTGTGTGTGTGTGTGTGTGTGTGTGTGTGTGTGTGTGTGTGTGTGTGTGTGTGTGTGTGCGTTTTCATTGTTTTCTAACAACCTTTTTTCTTGCTCTCTTCCCACCAGGTAAATCCCTGCCTGCCTTCTCACCTACACTAAAAGTAAGAAAATCAATACCTGTGATCTCTGTTTCTTGCCCTCTCCTCTTCTTGCAACCTTGTGCTCTGTCTTGTTCTCTGTGGTTTTCACGCAAATGCACACACAGCAATACACGCAGACACAAAACACACACACACACACACACACACACACACACACACACACACACACACACACACATCACAGGGCAAACACATATGGGTCTACTGTTTTGCCTGTGATATTATTTTCTATTTATTATTTTATTCATTAGATATCTGATATTGACTCACAACCTGTAAAATAATGCGTTTCTGCATCAAGATCAGATAACTGCTTTGACATGACACAAAAAATAGTAGTGGACATCCTTATGGAGCACTAGTACACCAACATTTATAATGGTTTTATTATCATTGACTTTTCTAGGAACACAACACAAACTGAAATATTGCTGTACGATATGGGCAAAATTGTATATCTCGATATAGCTAACTTTATATCCCGATAACAATATATATCCTGCTGTCTCTGTACTGTTTTTCATCCTGTGTCTTTAAGTGGAAGAAAAGATTAGATGGGTTTGAGTCGCTTGTAACAACTTGTTGGTGGCATGTTTTGCAGATTACCGTTGTCTGGTCGGTGTCTGACTTTTTAAACCCAAACCAAAGCCAAATTATGGAATTCTGGTTCCTCCTTTTCGACACCAAATCTTTTGGGGTTCTGCTTCTCTATCCGTGTCTGATGTAACGCTACTAGTAATGTTATTTTCATCTTGCATTGCGCTCTCCTCTGTCTCCGCCATGCTGCTATGCCTCTGTTTACTCCTGAGAGACCAGTGCCGTAAACGAGTCTCTGCGTGTGATTTAAAAATGCTACCACAAAGCAGTAGCGTTGCTGCAGTTACGTTTGCCTCCATACAATGAACTTGTTTTGAACTCAACATTTGGATATCCAATGGTCAATCTGATGTTGAGTTGTGCTTTACACAGCATATTAAATCACAACCATAGTGTATGTTAACAATATACGATATGTATCATAATATCGCACAGCTCTAAACTGTTAAGTATAATTAGTCAACCTGGTACTACACCAAACTGTGTGATAGACCCAGCAGTGACTGCCCCACTGACTGGGATTTGGCCCTACCTACCCATGAAACCGTGGTCTCCTCTGTTTCCAACTTATCAAAAAGGAGCACGCTATGTCCAGTTACGTTTTCCAAATAATGGCACCAAAAGTACTTGCTTACATTTCAGAAAAGATTATGGTTTCATTTAAATGAACTACTTCCTGAAAAACAGGTATTCTAGACGTCCCTTTCGCCAGCAGTGCTTTCAGTCCACCAGGGGGAACCTCTGTGGTTCTGATAGCTCGTAGCAATGGCCCCAGAACCTCATACTCCTGCAGTGCCCCCCACAGTAGTTCCTGGGAGACACTCTGTAGTTAAGTCCAAAAAACAATGAAGACTAGATGGGCAAACTCCCATGACTCCAGGTTGGAATCCATATTGTTCCTCCTAAAACCAGATTGGACAATTGGTTGAAGCCTTTCCCTGGCCTCCTGCTACCTGTCAGGAGACCCCTGGGCCCATGAATGTTCTTTAAAAAACTTTCCATGTAAAGTCATTAACCATTAATTTATCAATGCAACATTATTCTACATATATCCTGACTTGTAGTGTTGATCATTGAGACGTGTTCAGTTGACTTGCTGCACAATGACTATGACTGGAAGAGGTTGATAATTAACTTTGTAAAGTGAACACTGCTGCTACTTTTCCTGTAGTTGGTTTTCAATTACATCACTCTTTGACATTTTCTTTTGCGACTTGCACTTTCTCTGAATTTTTAGGCTATTCTTGATCTTTTGTATGCTAAGAAGCAAACGCCTGTTAGCTGCACCTAGGCAGAGGTGGAGTCAAGTAGCAAGAAAGCTACTCAAAGAGAGAAAGTAGGGATTAGTCTTCTGAGAGAGGATAGTTCAATTATATATTTTAAGGAGCATTATATGTTTTGGCTTTGATATATGCAAAGGCTTTCATGTCTATATGAATGACCAGTGTGAATGAATGATTGTCCTGGGATGATGAACATGAAGAGAAAAAGACTGGTAATTCCTTTCTACCATCCAGAGGTTGGAGGAGTCTTCTGACAGAAAGTAAAAAAAAAAAAAAAAGCAAACGATAATAGAGAAAGAGAAGGACAATAGAAAGCAAAAAAGAAATTAAACCATCCAGGCCTTGGTGGATTAATCCATCCAAGCTGGACGTGAATTTAGGAGGGCAAAGAAAGAGAGGAATAATGACAAGAGCACAGAAGGAAATGCACACAGAAAGGGATGATGGGACGAGAGAGATGGACAGTCAATCTGAGTAAACCAGTGAGAGGTGACTGTTAATCTCAATTGTCCTTCACACCTACAGACCTCTGTGTCAACCATATGACAGAGTATGTACACACAAGTTTAAGTGATGCCTCTGTTTAGTTTGATACCCATTAAACTTTGATATGTCTCCCTTTCTGTAACTATAAAGGCCATCATTTTATCAGCATTAGCACAAACTGCAGACTTTGTGGACACTCATCAACATCGTCAATGAGGAATAGACCAAAAACCTCTTACTATCCCTAATTTATTAAAACTAACAAAACTAAAATAAAAAAACACAAATCTGTCCAACTTGTCTGTCTTAGGTTTTACAAAATGTATGCCCATTCCCTTTAAAACTTTCTGTAAGTAACAAGAATTCGACTTTCCGGGATGTCTGAAATCTTGAGTATTTTTTTCTTGTATCCATTGATCTAAGTGACTCTCATTCACAGAGGAGGACAGTGAGCAACAGTAGAGTGGGCTACATGCTGGGTAGTGCCAGAAACGGGATGTAATACCATTAATTTATTCAAATAAATTCCTTGACAATAAGGACATATTTTTAAAGTTCAGAACACTACACATGGGAAAACAAGAAGCACCCAACAGGATGAGGGTGAACTAAAATGGCTATCAGTGGACTGATGACACAGAAGGGCACACAAATATGCAAACATACTGTACATGTTACATTCTGGCATTTAAGTTAATGACATGGGAATAAATTAGAAACTGAGCAGTATGCTGAAAGTCCACTTGACATTTGCAGTCTGATATGGGGGATTTCTGATGCTGTGAGAGGGTTTGCAGTGTTTCCCACAGAATCGGATTTTAATTGTGGTGGTGGCTGTCCAGCTTGGGTGCCATAGAGCAGCGGACCAACAAATATGGCTATGATATCAAATGTTTGATGCCTTGAAATATGTGATGGGACCCTGTTTCTAATGTTGCTGAAGTTTGGTGCTGTTCTGAGCATTATTTGTGGCTTTTTGATGGCGATTTATATTTGGACCCATTTACTGCAGTGTATTGTTGTTGTGCGGTCTTTTCTGAGGATGCTAAAACTACGTAAGCTAGCGCTCCGCAAACTTTATCTCTCGAGGGGAGGTCATACTCGGAGTCAAAGTGTGTAAGACCATGGATTAAACTTACACCAGAATAGCCCTTTAAGAAAAAAGAAATACCCCAGAAGTTAGTCTTCATCTTGAACCTACACACCATTATGTTGTGTTGCACATCAGAATGTGTTTTAATATCATTATATGTTTAGTCATTAAAACTCTACCTTAAGACTTATTGGTAATGATATTTTGGAGGGGGGAGTTTTTCTATGAATGTTTTGTTATTTCATGATAAACAACATGATGACTAATAGGTGACCAGTGTTTTTCTACCTTTCTCATTCACTGCTACATCATTTGCCATAAAACTTTCCACATATCCCCTCCCAGTAACACTACTGCCATGGGAAGCTAGCAAATCTGAAAAAAAACACTGTATTTGCTAAATTTGGGAAAATGTGAATTAAAGATCTTTCCCACAAGCTGTTATAATGGTTGATTGTCACTATCTCTGACAGCATTCTGTAGGGTTAGGGTTAGGGTCAAGAGCACCTGTTGTAGGGCATTGGCAATTAGTTCCTTCCCCTCTAGGAGAGAGATTCATGAGCTTAAAAGTTTAGCATTATAAACCTTAACCTATTGCCCTTCCATTTTATTTCAAACTTTTAGTGAAATGTAAAATTGTAAAATAGCGTACAAAGTTTCAGGTTGGCATGGGATCAGGTGGAACCAACAGCAGGCTGCATACTTTTGTTTAATTACATACACATACATTTTCTTTATCTCAGAAAGGTCAGTTCAATCCTCATGAGTGCATTAAGATTTATATCAAGCATAAACTAACAAACTGCATGTATCTCTTACTGGACAACTGAGGATGGATCATATAGAAAGTGTGTCTGAAAATGAAGCCAGTGTGCAAGTGCCTTAAAGGTGCAAGATCTGGCCAGAATTTTGGTTTATTTGAACTTTAATCATCAACAGAATGTTATGTCAAATACTGTCATATTTTTGGAAGAATATTGTATCATATTTTATAATAAATTCATTACTGAACTAAGCTTCATGAATGTTTTTGTTACAAAGTAGTATGTGCTCCACTAATTCCATCACAGATGAGAGCTGTAGAAATCATTGAAACTGAAGACTGCTGTGATATACATGTTCTTTACAAGTGGATGTAAACTTTTGACCACAACAGTACATATTAAAAATCCTTAAATACAGCCTTAATTTATCTGGGAGAAATTCAGCCCAATGACAGATAGCAAGGCTTATAGAAAACAAATCACTACATATATAGTGTAGTTCATCTTCAGAGGACCACACTGTGCGATCTGTAATTACTTGTTGAGGTTGAAGCAAAACAATTGTCTCTTAGCCCCAACTACCTTTGTGCAGCCTGAGCTTACTGCGCAGTTAAGTTGCTTTCACTTTCAATTTTCAAGTTTGTCCATGTGTGTATGTTGTTGAATAAAACAATTAGAAAGTCAACATTTTCCGTAAAACACACGCTGTCAAGATCAACTTAATTTAGTCTTTGGTTTACATGAGTGTGATTAGTTTCTCCATGCGACATTGAGTAAATTCAACTCTTACATTATTACCCAACTTTCATCTTGACTGAAGCCACTATGCCAGTAATTTTCCCCCTCAGACACCATTATTAATGTGTTTCTCAGTAGCATCAAAGGTGATTTGATGAAAAGAAACCATCTTTACAAATGGTGCCAGTCAGGCTGCTCCATGAACTACTATTTATACTGTTTTCTGCTAAACCTGCTGATGGCCACACTGTTGGGTTTTGTGTTTTGTTATAGTTTCAGTTTCTCTAATGGTGCAGTGCGATGTCATATGGACCTTTGGAGTGAACATTAGTGAGCTTTATCACTGAAAACAACCACTTTACATTCAAGAGCAGTTGACCAAATGACCCACTATCTCACATTTACCTGTAATTTGGGGTTTCCTGAAAACTATCAGCAGTTACTTCATATATGGGTATGGCAGATATTTCATTGCACTTGTCACTGTGTGATTTTCTGTCTGTCCAAAAGGGTTTTTGTCAGGCGAGATGTGATGCAGTTTTCCTCTATCTAAATGCAATCTGATCACCCACGGTGAATGTTATGTCAGTAGGAAGCCTATCTAAGTGTCCTAATGAGAAGCCTGGCTTGTTTCTGATTGGAGGTACTGCTTTGAGAAATAACAAGTCACTTTGGGCTCACTACTTCTCTGATGAGCAGATTGGACACTGGCTGCTTCTGAGTGATTGCCGGTGATCAAATTGTCCTTGGTAATGGTGTGCAGCTTGTTGTTGTTGTTGTTACTGTTGCTATTTATTTTTTCATTTTTAATTAATTTTCTTGTTTTTGATCTGCTCTGTCCATCACTGGTCATATTGTTTTGAAATGTGCAATGCACATTCACATCCATAACCTTGTTTTGTACCTTTTTTTTAATGTATTATTTATTTATGTCTTACACAACATTCCATCATTGTCAGACTCACATACCTAAGTAATCAACAGGGGAAGTTTCATGGTAATATCTATAAAGTAAGATTAATCTATTCAGCTATAGTGTCGTGTTGTAAGCTTACCAACCTAATAGTTCTACATTGCAGTTTAACTTGGAGCTTTCAACTCCTGAGATTAACAGGACATGGTGGTCACCTAGGTCAGTCTCCACTCTGTTGGTATTGCTGAACAGCAAAAACATACAGTTAATTTGGATTTTAAGATTTTGTCAGTAATACAATAATAATTGTAACATGAAAAAACACAGACATAAGCGATACAACTGCTCAAATTCAACCGGTCAAAACAGCAGTCAGCATCTAAAGATGAGTAGCTGCTATTCTTGGGGTTAACTTGAAACTGCTATAATGACTAGTGTAATGTGTTAGTTTTGTAATTCAAGTAAAACTGCACTTTCATCGTAATAGTGCTTTTATGATTTATTTGTAAGCACTCATAATTTACTGGTTCATTAGTTGCATTTTTAAACATCATATTCTGAGCTATGAGTTGTACTATTTTCATGGCAATGGGGTTCTACGGTAATTTTTAAGGAATGCTAACAATTTACTTCTCAGTAGATAATGCAGCAACAAAAGTTATTTTTAAATGGCAGTAATCTTGAAACGTAATGACTTTTAAAAGTAACGTTACCCAACACTGGTAGCTGCTAACATTACATGGGTATGTCAGAAATTGTTCTTGGCTAATATTCTGCCACTTTTGAACTGGGTCCAGAATGGAAAGGTCTGTTATAAAGGGTGCCCCAATCAGAATTTTGAGGGAATTTTTGAAGAATCAGTGTGAAGTAAAACAATGTGGTGCCGATTAGCTCAGTTGGTAGAGTGGCCGTCCCATCTACAGAGACTTTGTCCCTGCTGCAGTGGCACCTGGGCTGCATGTCACTCCTTCTCTCTCATCCTCTCTCCTGTCATGTCTCAAACTGTTTTGTCAATAAAGGCCAATCAAAGTATAAAGTAAATGGTTTCTTCCTTTATTGCTATCTATAGTTGATGAAAAATCACCATTAAGATGTTGAGGACATACGTTATTACATTTATTCTATATTGATTCAAAGAGGGGTTTAAAACGAAATTAACAGTTTTATTCAAACAGAAAAAGAAAGAATGAAGAAAAAGTTAAAAAGACAGGTAGATGTTACATGGTTAACTCAGTCAGCTGCTCTGCTTCAACACTAAGCAGCTATAGCAAGCTAAAGGCTGAAAAGTCAATCTCCAAATACCAAATACCAAGAGCTAAAATACAACCACTGATGGTTAGTTAGAGGGCAGCACACAAAAATATATCACCATGTGACTTCATATATTTATTCTTATTGCACTCACTGGATGAAAAGGAACAGCTAAATCTAGCAGTTTATTTGATTAATATCCATTTTATTCATTCTATTGCACATATAATTTCCACTTGTACTAGGTCTGGTCAAAGGGTTTAAAATTAAGTTGAATTTAAGATGTGAAGGATATTCATTTAAAGTCCAAATTTGTTCTGTGTGCATTTCTCAGGGACTGTGTTTGTCTAGGCTAAACATTTTTATTGTTATTGAGCGTATGACTGATGATGTACTGTCTCTCGAAGTGAAGAATAATTGAGAAGACATTTTTTGAGAAGAAGCTCTTTTTTCGCCTCCATGTATACACTGTTTCTCACAGTTCATACCTGTGTATGTCTGAGATCCAACAGCGTTCACATTGTGTGTGAAGCAGTGTGTGTAGAGTTATTGCTGGTATAAATCAAGCCCTCTAATTGGTCAAGAGCTATAACCCCAGCAGGTGGTCCAACCACAGGCTGGTGCTAATTGGCCACCTGCCATGCAGCTAGACACAGGATTGGTCCAGACCAGGAGTCACACCAAAGCATCAACAGGTGTGCATGCTACAGTGCTGTTAGAGTCTTTACTCTGTTACGTGTATAATGTGTGTCTTTGTGTCACCAGTGTAAACTCATGCATTGTTCAGGTGTTTGTGTGTGTGTTCTGAAAACAGGTCAATTAAAAGTGATTTAAAACACAGTATGTTTTTAACCCTGATTTCAGTCTTGCTCTCGCAGAGAGCTGAGACATGCAATGTGAAGTGTATCTACTGACAATTGTTTCTTCCCAGTAACTGCAAATCAGGACTGCAAAAATCCCAACTCTCTGTTTCTATTTAATTTCAGATCAACTCCTGAGGGATAAATAATATATCTTTTGATTTGGACAAAGCTGAAAATTGTCCTTGGTTTGTTTTTTGTCTTTTTTTTTTCATTTTTGTCATTTTTGTCGTTAATCATGACAGCAAAATAGAGGGAATTTAAAAAAAATAAATACAAAAATAAATAAGTGACCCAGAAGTTTATTATGGCTTTACTTTCTCACAAACCAGGTCATCTGCAGCTTTGCAGATAAACACATCTACCTCTGGGGTCCTTTTGCCTACCAAGACCCGTACCCAGGCCTACCCATAATCATTTCTACTTTGAAATGCAGCAACTGTTAGCAACAAAAGAAAAACATAAAATAAAAAAAGACAGCAACAACTCGATGCTGTGTGAACTAAATACAACCTCTAAATACAAAAAAAAAAGATAAAAAAGACATAATCTATTACCCTGGCATTCACAGTATGCAATGAAAAAAACCCATCATATTGATAACTCATAAGTAATGAATAGCAAGTCTGAATATTCTGCCAGTGGAGTCAGTGTTCAGTCTGAAGGTACAGACAGCAAAAATCAGGACAATGTAAAGTGTGATGTTGCAGCCATGAAACAGCGACAGAATGTTTAATTGAGGCTAAATCACTTTAAGAGAAACTACATTTTATCAGTTTCAAATCAAAAAGGTGTATATACCCCCTGATCCAATTATTTATTTACTGCAATCTAATCAGTTAACAAAAGGCCATTCTCACCTTCCCACAGAGCAGCTAATAAAATCTAATCAATCACTGCCTTCATTAAGCATTAATGAATGTTTAAACTGTGGTGAGTCTCAAGGCTCCACTGTGTGCTTTTTCTCATCTGATGACTGATGTGTGTGTGTGTGTGTGTGTGTGTGTGTGTGTGTGTGTGTGTGTGTGTGTGTGCGTGTGCGTGCGTGCATGTGGTGACATAAAGGTGTCATAAGAAAGTAACACATGAAGAAATACAGGGATTATGTGTTTATATATCTATAGAAAAGTCACACAATAACAAACAGGTGGTGGCCTGTTTGTGCTGTGTTTAAAGATGTGTGTATGTGTGCAAGCTCAGATCAATGCCTGCAGTCAATTAGTGGCGTAATGATTTAATCAATGGGTCGTCCATTAGGACCGCCATCACTTCTCAGGCAATTTATGATACCCACAGCACATGTGTGTTTGTGAGTGCGTCTGTGTATTTCAATGGTCACTTGTGTAGAAGGTGTGTGTAAAGAGTGTGTTGTAAGTGTGAGTCCATGCTGAACGATGAAAAGAGAAAAAGTGGAGCAGATCAATGATATTGTTCTGACATTGAGCATGAAAAGAAAAAAAGACCTTGCTTGTGTCCTGTAAATACATCTCCATGATTATATTGCAAGAGAAACTGGTTAACAAGTATGTTGGGTTTTCTATTAAGGATGTGCTAGCAGCTAACAGAACTATCAGCAGAGCTAAACACACAGCAGGATGGACAGTTTCTGTTTAGTGGAACATGAGCCGGCAACAGTGAACTGCAGATAATGTTGAACAGATTTCCAAATTGAGTGGAATCTGTTCTGTAATTTGTGTGTAATCCAGCTGACAAACTAACCAACCAACAAACAGACAGAGGCAAAAACATATTCTCCATTTTGGAGGTAATTTTTTATTTCCTCAACATTGCTTAACATTCTTGGCATTTTTTTTAAAAATTATTATTCCACTAACACCAATTGCAGATCACAACGAAGAAAATGTCTTTTGGTTGGTGACTATTGATCAATATCAGCAGATACTGCTTCCAGCTAGTATCTGTATCGATCCCCAAAAATCCTGTTATATGAGTGATATCCCCTCACTCATTACCTGCTAGTTACCGTCTCCCAGGCTCCGTCACAACTATGAGTTGCTACAGTATACTAACAATTAATGACAGTGTCTGCCTAAGAAAAAATGTATCATCTCCACAGCTGTGTTGCGCTTTCCTAACCCCTTGACTCCATCGGATATGTGTCCGCTGCGTCACAACTCCGCCGCGTCACTGCAGCTGATAGATTTCACTGTAGTCTATGTTGTAACTTCCACTTGGTCCTCTGCGCTGCGTATCTGCTCTGTCCCAGCTCAGGCAGCCTGGAGCCCTCCAGGGCAGACACGTAGGACTTCTATTTCTGGTGGATGCCAGAACTACGACACAGCAATTCAGCCGAATTTAGCACAGAACATACATGAAGTCACTCACCGAAAACAACAACATCTGGTGACTGTTCAAAATAAAACACTTTGTGTTGATGCCAGCACACAAATTCTAATCTTCTAATCCTTCCGTCAGGAACACTTCACGTTAACTGCAGTTGTGAGTGATCATGTGATTAACATGGGAACTCCTCAGTCTTGCAGCTTCAGCTCTCTGGCAGCGCAGCGCCATGGCAGAGTCAATACACAGCTGGTTGGGGTTGCCAGACAGCAAAGTAAAACCGTACCAGAGCCGGAACACAGTGGACATGCATCCAGTGGAACCGCGGTGTAAGTCTCCACCAAGCAGTGTCAACTCATGAGCAAACAATAACATCTAAAGGATTTGATTTAAATCAATATTACCATGGAGCAAAGGTATGCTTGATGAGTGGAGCGCCACATTATGTAATAATCCCCCATTATGTAATAATGGAATACATTTTAACTTCATCATGTAATACACCACATTTTGTAATAATCTACCACATTTTGTAATAAAATTCTTGAATGCAATATGTAATAAACTTTGCTGCATTATGTAATAAGTTCTAAAATATTGCATCAGTAATTACAAAATCCAGATGTTGCATTTTCTCAAGAAAATATAAGAATTGGTGCATTATGTAATAAACCACCAAAATGGATGTCTTAATTAGAAACAAAACATTATACCATAAGTCTGCCTGAAAATTCAAACACTGACAAGGATCGGTGTATATAAACATGTCATACAGTGTGGTATCAAATGTATAAGCAGGTCATACTGTATGATAACATACAGGTACTCTATTGTTGAACATCTATGTGATCCTTTAAGCAAAATCTGCCTGCTTAAAAAAAAATCTAACTGCCTAGTGTAGAAACATAAAACCTGCACAGCTCAACATGAACTTGCTCTTTATCATCTAAACTACACTTGTCAAAGCTTAGAACAAATGTACCAAATTGTACAAACATTGCACTTTCATAGCCCAAACTTGCTCTATAATTACTGCATCAGGTAATTTATTTCTCCTGTACACAAATATGTCACTTTTCCAATACAATATAACTGAATTTTAACTGAACAAAGAAGCTCACTTGCATTTTAATACTTTAACAAGAGAAGGAGTTGGCCTTTGGCCTTCATGTCCATGATAACAGTATTTTTGTCAGAGGTAACAGGACATTTAGTGTGTCAAGACTTTTGACTGGTAGTATAAATATCAACTTGATATTTGCATCTACATTTAAGACAGGTTTCATAATGGATATTTGTTCAGTTCTCAACATGAGGAGAAGGTCGGGGAATGAGGGAGGAGAACCCTTTTTTCCTTCAAGCTGGAGACCTATTATCAAGCTTTGGTCCCAGCAGCCACGAATGAACTGCTTATGTTCTTTTACATCTGAAGCAGAGGCTCCCCCTCTAGACATGGCTCTGGTGAGGAGACTGTGAAGACGGCTCAAGAAGGCAGAGGGTTTTTCGCCACTGCTTTGGTTGGATCCCAGAAATGCAGTGAAAAGCTCTTCTCCGTCCACAACAACACCAAAAGCAGATCCCAGCTGAGTGAAATAAGCGCTTGGTAGTGCAGTGACTCCTAGGGGCTCTGAGGCAGGGCTAAGTAAGCTCTCTAGGATCTTCCTCACTTTGTGTGCATCAGTCAAAGAGTAGTCACTAAGTAAAAGACCAACTTGGGTGCACCATGCCTCATAGTCAACTTCACCGTTGGGCCTTGGCCGTCAACCTGAGAAAGTGCGTATTTTTGTATATGCAAGTGTTGTGTGAGTTGGCTCATTACGAATGATGTGTTCAACTACCACGTTCTGGACGTGAGAAGGGTTGTAGATACCCTCATCTATGTGAACTGGGCCTGTTCTAGGGTTCAGCACAGGGGCTAAAGGCACTTGTGGGCTCTACCGGTTCACTCGGCTCAGTGTAATGAGTGGCAGTATTAATATCTTGGTTATTAGTAAGTTATGTCTCAGTCTGGGATGTGGGGCCTGCCTGTAACTCACTTTGAAGGAAGCTAAGGAACCCTGCTTTCCCACCATCCCCCAAAACCTCAAGAGAATGACGATGGCAACATGGATGAAGATGGTGTCATTCCCCCATCTTCTCCAACATCAGTGAGTCCTCGGACAGTGATGATGTCATCCGAATACGGAAGAGACGTTGGCGGAGCCACCTGCATCTGCAAATGTGGCTGTGCCTGGAAAAGCTCATGTGAGAGGTAAGAATGGCACAACTTGAACCACCTGCCTTCAGAATCAATTGTTTGGACCTGGGAACCATCAAGATGACTGCTGCAACTGCAGAGCTCAACATTGTGGCTCCTGAAACCTTCAAGACCCTTATGATCCTGCAACTGAGACCCTGCAGTCCTTTGCCAAGAGGTGTGCAACCCACATAGAGGACATGAAGGCCAAAGGCCAACTCCACCCCTTTTTGATGAAATATTAAGACTTAAGACTTGGAAAAAATGTTGTATTGTATTGGAAACATGAAATATTAACCTGTGCAGATTTTGTTTTATCCTTGTTAGTGCACAGGGGAAATAAATTACCTGATGCAGTAATTATAGAGCAAGTTTAGGCTGTGAAAGTATTGTATTATTAAGTAGTATGTATGATAAGTAACTGTATTATCATACAGTATGACCTGCTTATACATTTGATACCACACTGTATGACACTGACACACTGTATGTATGTTTATATACACTGATACTTGTCAGTGTTTGAGTTTCCAGGCAGACCCCATTACCTGCAAGTTAAACTACACAGCAAGTTCAGGCAGTGTTTGTTGTCAGCCTTGGGAAAACCTGAACCAGTGGTTTAATAAATGAGGTATGTGTTTGTTATTCTACCACTGGATGGGAGGAAACCTATAGATAGATCCATTTTTTTCGAAGGTGTAACCCATCACTTGCTCACCTTTTAAAGTTCATACTAAGCGAAGCATATTGAGATCGTAATTGATATACAACTACCTTACTTACTACTAATAAGCAATCATTCTGAGGTCATTGAGGGAAAACACTTAGTTAATGGCTTACTGGTTGTGCAATAAGGCCATGCAGAATAAGGCATTAGTAAGTTCTTAATAATTACTAATTACGAGCCAATACGTTACAAATGTGCATTATAATAAGCAGCTAATTAATGGTGAATAGGTGTACCTTAATATAAAGTGTTTAACCGATTTCCATACCTGTATTTTATGCACATCTGAGTGCAAGGCTGGAGACATCCTTGCTTTTTAAACACTGTATTTGCATAGACAATATACATATTGCATCTTACAGACATGTACAATTTATATTCTATGATGTACATAACAGATGCAGGATTCATGCAATTCAGTTTGTCTTTGGTCTAAGAAAGACTATAACTAAGTGAGCAAAGATGGATGGTTTAATATGACACAGCTCTTGTAAGATTTGTTTTGTTAATATTTGTTGATATTTTCCCTTCTTAAGGTGCCTTTGTGTAACATGTTTTGCAAGTTGCAATCATGTTGTCTTCCTATGGAACTATAAACAATGTCCACACCAGCGCAGGCATGTTTGGCTTCTCACTTTAAACTGCCTGGCTCTACCCAGGTGCGGGACTATTTTGCCTTGTTATGCTTCTTCTTTCTGTTTGTTCCTGATGGTGATGTTCTGGTCTCTTATGACTGATGCCAGGGACTTCTTTTCCTTAGTAGTGAGGATGGAGGGGGGTGATTTTTCATTAGCAGAAGTGGCTGACCTTTAACTATAGGTGTTTTGCCTTTGTGTCTGCCAACTTGTTGTTTCTGATGGCTGACTCTGCTGCTGTGATGTTATCTACCACCTGTATCTGTCCGGGAGTTACTGCAGAGTTCCGTCCCTTGGCAAGAACATCCTTCTCTGGTTGGGTGAGCTCTCTGTTGGACACGTTGTTCACCCACTTGTGGTCAATTACGTGCTGTGTGAGGTGAAAACTTCCGTCCTTAGTGAGTTGCTTTTAATGCGTCTGTAATTTTATGCATGTCTGCCCTTCCTAATCTTTATTGTGTTGTGATGTCTATACCTTCACACAACAAACATGGAGACATTTTTCCAGGACTTCACTCGGTAGCGGGGATATTAGTTCCTCAATTCTGTGTGAGTAGCTGGTTTTGAGTCATCTGAAGGATCCTTGTGGCTTAGCACACAGTACAGTGCAGTAATGAGTTTCCTCCAAAGACAGCTTAACAACCATTAACTCCTGGGCTCACCTAGCCCTAACAGCCACATGAAGGCCAGTTAGGTCAACGACTCACAAGTGGCCTTAACAACTTTGAAACTCAGAGCTCACACATGTCCTTATTGACTCTGTAGGGACACTCACAGGGTTTAAAGCCTGCAACTCCCTTTAACACCATATAACATGCTTTAAAAAAGGCAATTGGGTATACAGGAGGGCTGTCTTTCCTGTCTTGGTACGTGTCCTTCATCTCTGATGCATCAAAATTTGAAAGAATGCAGTGAACTCACTCTCCATGTTTCCTGGGAGAAGACCATATCTTGTCCCTGATAGTAGAACAACAAATTGAAAGGAAACTTGCCACCAAGACAGAAAACAAATCAGCTGGTCAGTTTCTTTTACACCTGCACACTGTATGCATAGTCTGAATCTTGGTAACAGGCTTTTTGCTACAATAAGACCAATCCTCAACACATAGATTTAAACAATCAAAGTTACAAAGTTGGTAATAGTGAATAAACTTATTGGATCACTGTCAGGAATGAATTTCTCAGATCAATTCTATATTTCTGACAATAATGAAGGATGATGCGCCACTGTTCAGGAGATGGGCTTTGTTGAATCCAAAGATATGTTAAATACCATTGTATGTTGTCAGTTGTATTCTTTTTTTATTTATTTTTTTTTTTTTTTCATTAGTACAGCAGCAAATATGATAATATAATTTTGGTGTCTGTTATCCAATGCATTTTTGTAAGCTTCTTTGTTTTATCCTGTTTTTGTAATGCGCTCTGACTAACAAAATAATTATCTGACTGACTGGCTCAGCGACTTTCAGGTGGCAGCCCTGGAAATGTTACCTTCATGCAGATTTCCTGGCTTCATCCATACCATGTGTGACGTGTTGTCCGAACGACTTACCCCTCGATTCCACCGCCCCTGGCCAAATTGGGGCCCTAAGCATAATTTTATTTTGAGCCCCCCACCCCCATTACAACATGTACCATGAAATGCCATTTAGGTATCCAACCTTTATTAGTGTAACAAATCAAATTAACATCAAATGAACTGCCTCTTTTAACAATGGAACAAGCCATTTACAGGTGCACACGTTTGCATTTTCTGGATGCAAAGTCATCAGTGAGGTCATCATATGGCAGCTGCTGTGCCACTTCTGAGTTGATGCTTATGATGGCCAGGCCACTCAAGCATTCTTGCGGTATGTTTTGGTGAGCTTAAGTTTTGAAAAGCTTTGCTCAGCAGAGGCAACTGTAAGGGGGAGAGTTACTACAATGTGGAGGGCAGTAGATTTGGATACAGTTCCTACAAATGACTGTCATAGAGAAATGACAACATCTCCAGAGCAGTTGTTTGTGTTGGCAGCTCTGGGAGGTTCATGATTTCCTGGGCCATCTCTGTACCATCAATATCAGACTCTCCCTCTGCAGTCAATGTCTTCTCCAGCTTGGTGCAATGTTTCTGCAAGGTGTCTTTGGGCATCCCTTGAAGCCGTCAGAAATCAAGCAGCACACCACATTTCTCCTTCACCTCAGTAAATGTTTCTCTGAGAGCAGAGTCAACAGCAGTGTTGAAGAATATCACCTTAAGTCACACAACCTGTCACCTTCTTCAGGGCATCATTCATGGGCTCATCTGCAGCCTCATAGGCAAACTGCCTTTTAGTACTCCTCAGTCTCTTCTCCTTAGTTCTGGCTCTATGTTAAGGGCCTCACAAAGTTCCTTGGCAATTGACTGAACATCAGCAAACCCAGTCTGTCTGTACTCAGAAAGAGAGGTTTTTTGCACTTTTAATGAGTTTGACAGCAATGTCAATTTGCATTGAACTTGACTGAAGCAGCCTTTTCACCTGGTTTATGGAGGTCAGAATGTCAAGTCACACAAAATAGCAAATCAAAAACCTGTAGGAAGCCACCTCCTCTGCCAGAGCCTGGGCCTCTCTTTTAGCAGCTGGATCATTAACACTTTGCCTAGCTTCAAGGAGAGCATCCCGGAGTTCTTTTGCTTGATGTCTGACAGCTGCAACACTCTGAAGTCTCATCTCCTATCTAACATCACCCCAGGACTTCAGTGTCACGTTGACATGCTTAGTCACAGCTCCATCGCTGTGTGGCTCCTGAGAAAAAAGTAAAGAGTTTCTGTACATAGCCAAAATAACCTACAGCATCCCTGGAGGACTTTGATGAATCCACTATGACAAGATTCATGGTATTGAACCACAAGGTACAAACAGGGCTCTTGGGCTTTTGTTGAGCAGTCTTGCTTGTACACCTTGCCTTTTCCCCTTCATGTTTGGCCCATTATCATAGGCCTATCCTCTGCAATTGTCAAAGGGAATGTGAAGCTCTTCCAATTTGTCCAGTATGACATTTGATATGTTCAGGCCAGTAGCTTCTTCAATTACCAGATATCCCAAGAAGTATTTAACTTCTGGCTTGGGTTTCAGTGCAACACTGCACAGTACGACTGACATCTTTATGACTTGCATCTGGGGTGCAGTCAAGGATAATGGAATAGTATTTTGCTTCTTGCACACAGGAGACAATGGTTTGTAGGACTCTGTCACTGATGATCTGTATCAGTTCAATGTGTATTCTCTGTCCAAGATAGTGAGTGTGGGTGCTCTTATCTTTTATTCTGGCGAGGTGATTTTCCATCACAGGATCGAACTTTGCTAGCAGCTCAACTTCCTTCAAGAAGTTGCCATTATCCGGCTCATAAAGGTGTTGTGAAGAGCCTCTGGAAGCCAGATTCCTTGATGCAAGTGACAGGATAATACTTATGAGACGTGTGAGGACATTTCTCCATCTTTTCGTCCCTTCCTCTGGTGGAGTCAGTTCCTGCTGGTCGATTTGACTTGCCCTTCCTCGGACGAAGCTCAGGGTCCCTCCATTTAAGCACTGATGTAGTGTCTTCTGGGTTGTTGTCATGCCTTTTTAAAGCAGGATTAATATTTGACCAATCACTAAGGCCCTCTGTAGTCAGCTTTATATCTTGAGCATTAAAACCTTTGCAAGCAAAACAAAATACAGAGCTGTCGTGCTTTGAATACACAAGCCAACTTGTTGTTACCTTATCTCCATTTGCAAGTGACCTGTGGGACAGACTGCTAAGAAAACTTCTTTCATCTGTCTTAGGGAAAGTGAAATCTGACACAACCTTAAAAGGCCATTGGTGCAAAATTCAACATGATCAACGTCTGATAGGTGTGCTGGCCACCGAGCAGGATCTACTGGTTGTGCACTTGGAGTGATAGCAGCATCTGTAGCTAATGAGATGATGCTTGATGGCCCCTGTGACGCACTGGGTGAGGCTGCATCAGTAGACGTGGTGCTTGATGATGGCCCTTGTGACGTACTGGGCGATGGCTCCATGTCACCCTTTGTCACAAACTTCAGCATTGACCCGGTTATGACAAGAAATCCATCATAAATGCAGATTATTAAGATTTGTTTTGGTCTTAATGGAAAACTACACAATGAAATTAAAGTAAATACTAGCCTCACAAAGATGACAATGCAATTGATGCAAATACGACTACAACTAATAATAATATTAATTAAGATTTGACTGATGATATTTCTATTTCTAAATATTCTTTTATACTTATTTGTTTTACATTGTGTACTTAGGTTCTATATTCCTACACTATCTTATCTAGATTATCTTAATTTATCTTATCTGATCTTATATGACTGTTATGAATTAACTTCACCAAGAGATGGCGACATTTTACCTCCATAAAAATAGCCCAACACTCACATTGCTAGCATAGATTGATAGGCTATAAACCTGAGCCAACTTAGGACCACCAACTGGTCAATTAACCTCTCCTTTGTCAACAGTGGTGAATGTATATGCAGTTAAAAAGACATTCAATAAATGATAATCAGGGCCGCTGAAAAATGTACTCTCCAGTCCACATCTCGACAGAATTATCCTCTCTTCTGTCTCATGATAACCAGGCTAGCAGCTTTCTTTTTTATTTCAGCAACATACCCACCTTCAAGAGAAGCACAAGCCTCCTCTTGTTTTGACTGCATCCACCTGACTGTGTCGGCACATCTGACCGCTGATTGGTCAGATGCTGCGTGCTGTCAATCATTGCGGCAATGGTGCGGTGTCAGATTACTCCTCTCTTTTTTTTCTCTCCTGCCACGGGCTGATTGGTGCTCTACACGCACCTCACGGCAGATATGCGCATCCTTTTAGCATTTGCAGAGAATGCCTCCCTTTGCGCAAAATGGATCGCCCCCATGGATCGCGGGGCCCTACGCACAGTGCGTGTTATGCGTATAAGGAAGGGCAGCGATGAGTCCGGCTCTGCTCTGTAACAGCAGCGTAGCTGATATGTTTGTAGTCTGTGTTAACTTCCACCGGGTCTGTTGCTCTGCGTATCTGCTGCATCCCAGCCCAGGGGTGGGCGATACTGCAAATTTTGGTATTGCTCCGATACCAAGTAATTACAGGGCCAGTATTGCCGATACCGATACTGCATGAAAATTGCTGATCATTGAAGGATCATGATTATGATAATAATAAAACACAAAGACAAAGATTTTAACCAAATAAGAAAATAATATTTAGCATAATTAAATCTATAACCTATCTGCATGTAGCCTAAATAGAAATACTAATGTTCCTTCAACAGATACACAAAAGAGTTATTATATTCTGCCATTGTCATACTTGAGAGTGAACCTGAGTGAGCGGAGTGAGAGGTGGAGAGGAGCGCTGCACTTAAGGACTGAGAGAGACGCTGAGATCACAAAACCTCCATGAAGAAATACAAGTGATTTGCTGAACTTATAGAAGAGACACCATAACAAAAAATATCGATCTCATCGCGCTTGTATCCATCCGATACCAATACTCACCTTGGTATCGATAGTACCGATATTTGGATCGATCTGCCCACCCCTACTGTCTGGCAGTGCTGCGCTGTGGCGGACTCAAAATGCAGCTGGTAGGGGGTTGCACGACAGCAGAGCAAAACTGGCAGAGCAACAATATTGCTGAGTGTGGTTTTTGACACAGCCAAATAAGTAATAAATCATGTTATAACTCAAAGTGTTCAAATTTCAATCCACCATGTATCATGAATGTGACAATTTGGTCTCATGGCACATAGTACAAGAGAAAAAGCTATTAGGTTTCGAAAAAAAAAAAAAAAAAAAATGTTTCATGTCTATTGACAAGAAATTGTCAAAAAGCAATCATGCTCAACAACATCACCAACAACATGGTGGACATTTAAACAGACAACTCTACTAACACTACCATGTGTTGACCCTCACATAGGATTTATGTTCAACCATATGTTTGGTTGCACTATGTTCAGCTCAACCAAAACATTACATACAATTATTTGAAAGATTTTCGATTTATATATTTAATTGTCCTGTCAGAATGGCTACATACAGAGTCTGTCCATAAGCAGGCTTTAATGGACATGTCTTCATTCGAGGATGACCGAAATACTGGCTAATTAACTGACAGGCTTTGCATTAAACACTATTTAGACTGATCAGTTGAATAATGTCTTCCAAGTCATCCAGACCTGACAGTTAGGATTTATTCTCACCAAGCAGAGCAGAGAACTGATTGTACTGGATTACCAAAGGTAGTTGATGACATGCTACGAGGGTTAGAGACATATTGCTACTTCTTGATGTTTAGCCACTGCAGCACCAGTGTTTTCCCTATGTGCCTCTTGCAGTGATGCATCTCTGCAGCTAAATGACCACTGCAGCTTTTTTCTTTTTTGGGGTAAAGAGAAGATGCAACAGGAGGAGAGGGGAAGAGGGAAGAAGAGGAGTTGAAAGGGCAGTGTTTTATCTCTATGCTAATGTTATATTATGTTTTGTTATGGATGCTTAATATCAATGTCAATTAACACACATGTGAGTACAACACATACATATAGAGGAAAGGACACCTATCTGTAAATTTTAACATTATTTTGCACTGACAGAAGAGCAAAGAAACAAAAACAACTCCAGCTTATACACTGGACACTTTATTAACATGGATATAGCCTAAATGTCATTGACGATCCTCCTGTTCTGGGGCCTCATTTATGGGGCGTTGAATTCACTTCAAAAGGGGTTGTATCAATGAAACATAGAACGTGCTTGAGGATTTATGGTGCACATGCACATCCTACTCCAGTTTCCCTTTATTAATCTCAATCAGCTCAAAACGTGGTGCAGCTTTGCGAGCTTCATGTAAAAGCCATAGCTGCCTATAAATAGTCAATTAATATTCATTCACGTGATGGTATATGATCGCGGAAAATGTCAAGGAAGGTTTGCCCTTTGAATTAACACAGTGTTAAATCAAGGTTTTGCTGAGAAGGGTGAGATAAGATAAAGAAAATGTTTTTGGACGAGCACAATGTGGACATTAACAAGCAACAACAGGTGGGCATGTTGACATGAATGAAACTTTCCTTAGTAGCCGTTTTTATACGTCCTTTTTTGCAGCTAGCTCCGCGGATTTAGAAAGAAGGCGGTAAATTAAGGGTCTGTTTTGGTCCACCAATTTGACTCCTCTGACTGTACACTTATTTTCACCTCCATTGCTGTGTAAATCTGAGCCGTCTATGTGCTGGCAATTGCGTGAGATGGGCGGAGGTGTCTATGACATACACTGATGTGCAACCCACAGCCGGGAAGTTTTAAAGCCAGGAAACAGCTGATCACAGCAGTCAGTCCATGACTTCTGCAGTTGTCAAGATGAACAACTGGAAAGCCACTGAGATCAAGGAGATGATAGCATTTCCTCGGTCTCTGTAGCTGTTTTCGCTGTCCGTTTGTTGTTGCAGCAAATGTGCCACCTTTTCTATCTAAAAGGGGCTACTAATCCTAACACAATGTAGTGTCCAATTTTACATCTGTAAAGGTTAACTAACAATGTTAGTCAGCCTGCAAGCTGTAGCCACCCATTTAGCTATCGCTGTTGAAAATTTGTCCCATGTACAGTTGTCCAGGCATCTCTTTGGTAAACTATACAGCATGTTCTGCCATGGCGAGGAGGAGGAGGGCTCTCTGCATCAGCTGTGTGACTGGCCAACAAGTGGTATTTGAGAGTCAACACACTTGGTTCACATCAGCAGCGACATACAAATTAAGCAGCAATGTGTAAAAGTCAACTTTTAACTCTTTTAACTCACTTTAAAGCTTGTCATCCTCTCTAATCAAATGTTATTTACTGAGGATGAACGCCAAGCTTCCTCTTGTTTATTTAATGAGACTTTTGAATGGTGACACCAACTCATAGCTGTGTACAAGTTGACATGTACCAGGACAGGACATGCAACCTGACAGCTTTTTAGGTCAACAAGTGCCACACTTCCTGCTATCCAGGTACACTCATGAAGGGCTTCAACACCTCCTCCCTGTAGCTGCTACATCATCACCAATCTGGCTCGAATGGCGACTTCATGTGGGCTCTAATAACCTGAGCATGCAGCAAAAAAAATAACCTAAATGTCAATATCATTGTTTTGGCAATGTGAAGTTCAGCCAACTAAGATAGCTGCACATCTAGCTGAAGGGCTGCTGCTGCGACAAGGAAATCTGAAACATTGTACTGTACTTTAACAGCCAGCTGCTGCCTCATGAGCCCCCCTAAAACCATACGTCTGTGTTTACACTACAGAATTATACTTCCTCTATTGTTAGGGAGGCACATCAAGGTGTAGATATTAGGAAAGCAACTGGGGAGGATAAACTAGACCAATACAAAGCTCTATGCTTCATTCATTTCTGATAAAATTACTTATCTTTTTAATCTATCCATTTCTTCTGGGGTTATCTCTAAGATCTGGAAAGCTAACAGGTTGTCCCACTGCATAGAAGTGGTGATAAAGCTGATCCTAACAACTATCAACCATTTTTTAAAATTACTTTGTGTTGCTAAAGTCCTGGAATAATTAGTCAATAATAAGCTCAAACAATTCCTCTCAATAGATGTTGAGTCCTCACTAGTCTGGTCTCAGAGCTAAGCATAGTACAGTTACTGCTAACACCTCTGTTACTAATGACATTATATCTGCAGCTGATCAAGGGAAATACTGTGCTGCCCTCTTTTGGGAATTAACAAAAGCTCTTGATACTGTTGACCATGCTTTGCTCATGTAGAGGTTAACTGATGTGACTTTTTTTTTTTTTATCATTGTCTAAAGGGGTTCCACAAGGCTCAATATTGGGTCCTGTCTTATACACAGTCTATATTAAAGGTCCCATATTCTACTGTTTTTCATCAGTTTATGTGTTGGAGTAGCCTTCAAACTATATCCCAGTTTTTAAATCATGTTGATAGGCCAAGTAAAACTGGATATATTATGTACTGCAGGCTTTTTTGCTAATGTTGCCGTCACGTTTGCTGCAGGAAGAGATGGTAAAAATGGGCTTTTTCCTTGTTCTTATTGGTGGAAAAATGCACCACACCAGCCAATCACAAACTTAAATGGCAAACCACATGATTTGGTTGCTGAGAAACAGGGGAAGTTGTGGGGGGATGGCGGCTAAAGAGTGACAATGACAGTGATGGTGATTGAGACACCGATAGTGATAGTGAGTTTTGAGAGTTGAGAGATTTAGCATGTCTGGAGTGTATAGTTAGTATGTTATGTGGTGTTTGGTGTAGTGTGTTTAGTGTGTAGTGTAGTCTTTTTTTTTTTGTTTTGTTTTGTTTTGTGAATCAATTTGCATGTTCATTATAAGTAATAAAAATGGTTTGTTAAACATATTTGTGGTTTTCACAGTAAAAAAAAAAAAAAAAAAAAATAGGTCCATTGTGTTAATACAGTATGTCAAAATGAAAAAAAAAACAAACAAACAAGCAAAAAAAACAACAACAACTGTACAGTCAAACAAGGCAAGTTAAATAGTTTTTAAGGTGAAATATAATGGTAAAATCAAAAGTAGTCAAAAAGGCCAATTATACCCCTGACCCTAGAGGGTTGAATGCTAATGAGCTCTGTCTGTCAACACCTGCCTTGCCTGCTTTTATATTTCTGCTCTATGCTGGCCATTTCAATATGGACCTTTAAGTGGACTGACTCGCTCCTTAAACCTCAAGTGGCCATTAGAGGAACTGCAGTTTGTGGTACTTAGATTCTCAGGAATGAAGTTTGGAGCTTGGCAGCAGACATGATTTGATTATTTTGATGATAATTAGTCTAGCCATAGAGTGAATCAAAGTGATGCAGTTACATTGCCAACGGAATATTTTCTCAAGTTCACCCACATTTTGGCAGCATTATGGCCAAATCCACTGTAAGTGAATGAGTGTGCGACTAATGACTGAAAAATCTAGAAATGTTTTCTTTATGGGTATACATGTAGTGTTTTTGTTTGTCTTTAGAGAATGTAACCAATAGGCAACAGGGGCTGAAGTCATTTTTTTTCTGCTACATGGATTGATATTGTTGGACCTGCTGGCCCCTTGAAAACTGCATCAGTGCAGCAGAGGGAGATGTAAAAGACACTTCTGAAGTGGTAAATATGGCAGCTGTCCTTTCGCATGCTGCAGGCTTTACTTGGTATTTTTTTAGAGGATACACCAGCAACCAGTGTATTGTGCAGATCCACAAGCTGTGTGTGTATGAGTGTTGGTCTGCGTTAAGACAGAATACTTACAATCAGTGTGTTCACTAGTTTGTGTGTTTGTGTGTGTGTGTGTGTGTGTGTGTTACTCTGCCTTAATTCTAAATAACACCTGTGTCCCTGCCATTCTGAGATGAGCCCTAAGCCCAGAGATGAAATGCAGCCTAGCGTGTCTACATACACGCAGAGACACACACATACATGCGCACACACACATACACGTGCACACACACACGCACAGTCACACAGAGCATCTTCCTTGTGTGCACACATGCATAATGGCACACTGACACACCAGAGAAACAAAAAGTCCCCACCAGACAAGAGCACAGAGGCAGGTAGCCTGCCTGCCATGCCAAGTAGAGGATTACAGTGCAAATCAGAGGCTTACCTGGAGAGAGTGTAATGTAAAAAACAGACAATACACCATGATGACTATCTAGGTACACACTAGGAGGGATGGTCAACATTTCTTTGTCAGAGCAACATGGGCACAACAGCAGCAAAGAAATGAGTTTGTAGCAAGATAATCTTTTCCATCAGTAACATTTTTTAACCAGTAACTAATGGCATATTAAGTAAGAAGTAATCTAATGCATTTATACAAGACTGGTTTTTGAGTCTGAATGGCCTGCATTGGATTTCCTGTTTTTCATTGCAGACAATTTCCATTTATAAAAGGAAAACTGATGAACAACCATAGCTGATGCTTTACCATATTGATTTATCCAATCTAAGAAAAAACAAACTCACTTTGTAAATCAGCATTTGGAACACATATTCAGCACAGATACAGAGGCTTTTGTACTCAACTGGAAAAAGAGCATGATGGCAAAACAGGAGTGTGTTATATTGACATTATTTGGCCTATGCCACCCAACTATGTAGGACTCTTTAAGACTTATGAGTACTTTCTTAATACAACATATTTTATATGCAAGCCAGAAAAGAAAGATAAATAAATACTTGCACCAGTTCTGGGACACAAGTCAAAATATTCTTAAAAAATTCAAATAAACACAAATTGCACCACTGGAGTCGGTTGAAGTTAATTTGATGCTAGGAAAAAACTTGGATCTAGGATTGGTCTCTGCCAAGAATAGATACCATAAACATTTGGTGTGGTTAAATGGGTGGATTCTGGAATTGTTTCTCACTTTCTTTGTGTATGCTTCTGCATATTGCTGTGTTTCCTGTAAAAAGAGTAAGGTTGGGACAGACTTCCTGATTAATATGTCAGCATGGCTGACTCTGTCTGACTGGGTCACTGGGAGCTCCCAGTGAACGCATGAAACAATGGCAGCAGATACTTCTGTATCTGTTGTCAGACGGCAGCAGGGTGAACAGACTGTGGCTGGGTGTGGCTGTTGATGTCACTGATGCTCTGTAGATGGTACCAGTTTAGATCCGATGATTTCCTGTCCCGGGTTGTGGTGAACCATGCCAGTTTGTGATCTAAACAAGCAAGAAACTGTATAACAACTGCTAAACTAGGTGAACAACACACTCCATCATTCATGTCTTTCAAGTTAAAGATTCATTGATGGGTGGGTAGCATGATATTACTGGTTGAAATGTGTTGGCTAAAGCTCAGGTAAGCACATGTGACATTTTTTTTTTTTTTTTTAAAGGACAAAGACTAGATATTGACATGAAATTTGCAACCAGTTCTTCCATGACAAAATGCAGATTATGATTCCGTCTGCATCTTTTTGTTCTCCTAGTGGTTGTCTGTTACAGATCTGGTGAGCTTAAATTGTGGTAAATCAGAAACGAGTGGTTTAAAATTTAAATACAGGACTATCAGGTTTCATATCGGATTAGTGATTAGTGATTTAATTGAAAGGGACTGCTGGGATTTGGCAGAGGTAACTAACCAGGGACCACTCATAAAAACTTAACTTAAACATGAATAACTTTTTAGATAACATGATTTTTGATTGCAATCTTTTGCCTGCCAATTCCAGTCCTACTGATGTAATTTACATTTATGACCTATACATTGCATTCATTTGATTCTCTGTGGCTACAAAAATCCCATCTCAGTACAACAGGTCCTGTTGTGTGATATGTCGAGACAGTAATGCGTGTATAACTTAGGCATGCTACATAGAATCACACACTGGGAAAGCATTGTGTTGTTTTGCTCAGTGTAAAAGAGCAAAAGCAGTTTAAATGAGGGTCTTTGTTGCAGCAATATTGTACAATATCTAATTTAAAACGGGCTAATGTGTGATACTGTCCAAAAGAACAGACTAAACATATGTCAAAATTAAAAAACATCGTTCATACAGGTTTTCCAATACTATAAATAATTGCATTTAAATTTAAACAAGAAAGAAGAGCGCCGAGATAGATAGAGATAAGGGTAAAGAGAGAGAAAATGATGGAAAACAGTGAAAGAGCAAGATAAGAGACACAGAGGACAGAAAGAGGAACAGGGAGGCTGAAAGCATGGCCTCTTGCTGATTTCCTTTAACCCAATCCTGGAAAGAACAAATGTTTGTAATGTGTACTGTGTGTGTGTGTGTGTGTGTGTGTGTGTGAGTGTGTGTGTGTGTGTGTGACAGTATTGTGCAACCTACTGCTGCGATGCTGCATTTTAAATAGAACAAATGGTAAAATGAACACACACACACACACACACACATGCAGAGAGAGAGCGAGAGAGAAGAACAGCTTCTAAAGCTGTCAGATGCACATTGTGAAGAGTGCTTGTTAAAACCAGGCAACTTGTAGCCCTCCTAGTTATCTTGTTTGTGTATATTTCTGTCATGATCAATTTTGTAACCATAATAAGAGAGGACACTCTGAATACAAAGAGAAAAGGGGACAGAGAAAGAGAGAGAGGGATTTCTGGTACAACTTCACCTTCTATTGAGGTGCATGGAAAAGAAACTTTTGAAGGCCAAAAGCTGAAATGTGTCGCTCTGACAGTAAAGTTGGGGTTCACTGGTATTTGTTTTGTATCTGCTCCGTCGACTTTATTCATCAGCAGTGAGTTTTATAAAGCCACTCAAAAGTATGAATGTCTTAAAATAGAATTTTTAAAAAATGATTTCATTCATGAACTGAATGGTCTGCATTAAAAGTCAGCCAGGTCCAGACCTTAAGAGACCAATTATAGCTGCTGGTTGCCTATCACAGTCAGTAAAAGTCAGTTTTGGAAAAGTCACAGGATCACCCACATTACTGGGCTTTGTCCATTGTGGTTAAAGAACATACACAACACAGTTGGTGATGGTTCAGACATGCATTACTTGCAATGCAGGGAAAAGCTCATAGCGCATCAAAAATGGAAAGGGTTAATCCATTGGTGAGCATGAATCTGCTGGCATATTCTACTGGAGAATATAACCAGGTCCTGTACACGTGTGCACTGGTACTTCTTCAAACAAAGCTTTTTCTATGCATTTCAGCATTTCAAGTCACTGAAAACTGAGCTTTTAGAAAAGTAGGCCAACATGGCCTTACAGTAGAGGTTACATCGCCACCTACTAATTTGTTGTGTGATTGACAGCCTGTGTTTGCATATGGATGGGATTTTTTTTTTATTTTTATTTTTTCGAAACTAGAGGAGGATAAAAGTGTGTTTTTAAAATGCCCATAGACCAAACACCACGTGGTAACAAAAATACTGGGAGTTATATTCTGGGTACCACAAAATATCCAACTTTTATGTAAATTCAACAATTGTTTCATACATTTTCATGGACTAAAGAATAGGGCCTTATGATGGCACTGTTACTGCCACAAGTGGATGACAATTCTTGTTCCTGTGTTTTACCGTTTAAGCTATTAAGACAGAGTCGTACTTAAACTTAGAGATAATAATGAAGTTTATTGCCCCCCCCCCCCAAAAAAAAAAAACAAAAAAAAACACCTTTTAGAGAATGCACTAGATGTAGTACACACACGGTCACAATAAGATACAGAATGCACTGTAGTGGTAATTTGAATTTTTCAGTCGGTTCATCAGAGAAAGGCCTCACAGGATCTGAGCTGTCAAAGTGTGTAATGGGCAGGAATGACTCTAGACTCCCTGCTGAATCCACTGCTGGGCATACACTGATTAAATGTTTTGTTTTTTTTTTTTCTTTTTTTTTTCATAACCCTCCCACACTCCATTTTTTAATTACAGCATTATAATTCTGTTTTTTTGTGTACATTTGTGTATACTTCTGTTCAATTTATGGCCTGTTTGTCAGGCAAGTGTATTTATGCTGCTGCAATGCCAGCTATTTAGCAAGTATTGGCAAACGGCTGATATCAGGAAGTGCAAGGGTTCATTCCCTCTCGAAATCTATCTCAGTCAAAATCCTGTTAGAGCAATTTTAATATATATTTCAATATAACTGTGACACTGAAAATGACACTGAACCTAGCCCCAACTTAACCTGCTGCTACAGTGCTCCAGCTATTTATACATTCTTTGCTTGAGCAGAGGCAGTTACAATTACCCAGACCCCAAAGTGACACCTTCACAATGTTTATTTAGCCCAATACACTCATTTTTTCTATGCATATCAATGCAGTTATTTTCTGCCAATCAAATCATTGCTTTATATATATTTTTATAAACTTTTTGGCAATTTAAAACACAACTTTTTGTGAACTCTTCATTTGTTTTGTTTGCTAGAGTCTTAAGCCCTATTCACATGGTGCTAGTATAACCTGGGGACCTCTAGTAATTTGTAATAATTGCGTAAGTCGTCTGTGATCTTAATCCCATGTGAATCTGCCATGTCCGTAATTTCTAAAGTAAATATTCCATTGCAAATTGCTTACCATATTTCGCCAAACACAGAGGTCATTTGATAATATTAGTCCTGTGCAAATCAACATCTCTGTGATTTACATAGTTTATGCAGAGACATGTCATCATATCTGAGGGATAATGTCAGTAAATCTGAGTCAAAACACAGACTTTGTTTATCCCGCGCGAATGCGCCGCACGAAACACAGACGTGGTGGGTAATTTCTAAATCGCATGAGGTCCCCAGGTTATACTAGTCCCGTGCGAGTAGGGCTTTAGGGCTCACTCCACTTGGCCGAGTTGTTCAGCGCTGTGCTGAAGCACGGTTGTCCCTCCTCCCCAGTCCCCCGCTGGCCTGCACTCACACTGCTCTGTCTGCAACCAGGCCTGAGCACGGTTACCTCTTGTACATACATCATCAGTTTGCAGTGAGGGTTAGGGTTACAAGACTTTACTGGCTTTTTTTGGCTTAATTTGTGTTGTTTTTATCAACACCCTCTCATATGGTTCCTGGATTTCTTGATTATGGAAGGTGGGGGTTTACATCCACCCATGCTTGTGCTCATGCATGAGCAACTGTACTGTGCTGAAGCACACCTCTTCCAACCGTACCAGATATATAACAAAATGACAACAAAAAAAATGATGCATGACTGTTGCCTTGGCTATGGTACTAATCTACACTAGACAAAGAAAGGTGCAGTTATAATGTAAACCTGGAATCATCACTATTATTTGTGGTAATAATGAGATTTAGATAGCTGTTGGTCTGGCAACCATTATACAATTTAGCAATATAGGACAGATGGAGGAGGATGGACTTTCAACCATATTTGCTGTTGCAATATTTTTGCAAGATGGAATCCTGTTAACTGCAGCAATATCTGATATCAGGGACCGCTAACTCATCAACATGGCTGCTTATCCATTTTGGCATCCTTGGCTAAACGTCTGTCTATTTGGAGTCCTTGGCATCAAGACGTTTCAGAAGTTGTGTTAATGCTGCAGCCTGTGCTGTAAAGTGCCTGTGGATGAAAGTGTTTTTTTCTGATAAAAGGCATGCTGAGCCTGTGAAGTAGGCTAGTTAGTAGTTAGCCAGCATCCTGGCTCAGTGTGTTCCCAGTTACCATAACCTGCTAGCTCAGTATGTCTCCTTCAGCACCTTGACTCTGTGCTAATTGGGACAAACCCCCCGTAGTGTGACCCGCAAAGGAGCCGTATTGGTGTATGTGTTTGTGTGCGCGCGTAAGTCACACAACATGAGCTGCAAGAAACACAGAGAGATATGGTGTTAGCATCCATAATCCTCACATATCATCTTTCCTTCTGTTTTTTTTTTTTTTTTTTCTCTCATCTGATTGCTTTCCCCCTTCAAACAAAGGCTAATTTTGTGATTATTGGTCTAAATGTTAGCCTAGGTATGAAGCATGCTAGGATTTTGCCACAAAACCAAAGGTTACCTAACCCAGAGAAAACTTCCAAATTGTCGTCACTGTGTGTGTGCTGCCGAGGAAGGATTCCTGCTGTTTGTCAACCCCTGTGCCAAGCAACGCGGTGGTTTTAATGTGTGCATGTAAGTGTGTGTGTTTGTGGTGTGGGGTATCATTTATTAATGGTGTTGCATCCTTGAACCAATTTCTTCACAGAAGCAGACATCATGCTGGGTATCACACCAACACACCCTCCCATGTCCTTGGTGACGGTAGTTCAATAATTCTCTCCTTCCACTCGCCTTTCCTCTTCTCCTCAACCTTCTTTCTTTTAATGTTGTTGTCATTTATTCTTAGATGAACTTTTACTCTGGATAAAGCTAAATCGATTTTTTTTTTCTTTTAGATAGTGAGAAACCCTTTAATCAGGAAGTCTCTAAACTAGTTTCTGAATGATTAGATTCATAAGATTTTATTCATTTTCTTAAATACAAATTGTTTCATAATCTTTTCAAAGTTTACTGTTGTATTCTGCATGTCATTTACTGTGTGAAGTTGAACAATGGCCTAATGTGTCAGCACAGCTAAAAAAAAAAAAAAAGTACATTTCAGCCATTTCAGCTTCACTGCTTGGAAAAAAAATAAATTTATACAACTTTTTACCACCACATTTGAATTTGTATAAATAAACTGGTATGCTGTTTTTATAGTCTGTCTCCCAAGTCTGCGTGATCATAACAGAAGGACAGCGACAGTCGGTCCACCACTTTGGTCCAGACTTAAACATTGTAACAACTGTTGGATAAATAGACATTTTTCAACCAGCACGGCCATGGTTTATAACCAACTTTCCACATTCCAAACAGCCTCAGCACTGTACTTTGTGTTAAGGTATGAAATTTGGTACCGGTGCCTGACATTACATTATTATTTGCACTTGACTCTCTTTGTGTCTCTCAACAACGCCATTTCAGTTTTCGAAATTAAATCAACAAAAACACCAGCATTGCCTTTTTATTTCTTAATAAAATGTCTCATTGCTAGTTAGCTAAAAATATAGCTTAAATAATGCTTCTTTTCAGATGTTTCAGGAGTCGTGTTAAGTCACTGCTGCTATAAACTGCCGTCTACTCAAGAGGTCTTAATGACACAACTTGAAGCAGGTGAACCTGTTGTAATGGAGACATCTCTCTATAAAAGCAAGGAATCTCTGTCTGTCTGTATGTGTTTGTGTGTCTCAAATGTCTCTGCAGATCAGGATCAGACTGATCTGTGAGTTTCAACATGGCTGCTGTGTGGTTCAAGGGTGTGCAACGTCGCATTTGTTTGGACTACAATGATACTGTTAATAAATTATTTCATAAATGCACTGCAGAGCTCACTTCCATGACATACCTTAAGAAACAAGCAGATTTATACCTGCAGCGACACAAGCTGGACTGGGATTTTGCCGGCGGTTCGGCCCCGTTCTGTGCATCTAAACTGATTGTTGTGGATTAATGAGACTAAACGAGTCCGGACCGAGTCTGTTCCGGTCTGAGGAGATCCGGAGACGCGAGGACAACAAAGTGGAATCAGAATCTGTGGATGTTTGTGTGTAGCTAGCTGCTAGCCCACTCCCTCACGGCCCACCTTCTGAGTAGACGGACACACCGGCAGGTCCAAAACCGGACTTAGGGTAAATAATGTCCACCACGCTTTTTCGCAAACATTGCTGCCACGTTTGCTTTGTGTCTGGTGCAGGAATAAGTGGTAAAAACGGGCTTTTGTCACGAAATGTCAAGCAAGCAAGCAGCAAGTTTGGTTGCTGACGAAGTAATGCAATTGGTTCATTAAACATATTTGTGGTTTTTGCTACTCTGATTTTATGTTGTTTCGTGATTTTAGGTCCATAGTGTTAATATAGTATGCCAAAATGAAAAACAGTAACTGTACAGTCACACATGTGAGGATGTGCTGAAAATAATGACACCAAACAAGGCAAGGTAAATAGTTTTTAGGGTGAAATATAATGGTATAATCAAAAGTAGTCAAAAACAGCCAATTATATCCCTGATATGATAAACTCATTTTGCCATCCATGAAAAAGCTACTTAACCTCCCACTTTTCTACAGGAATACATGCTTCCTACAGGCAATGCACTAGTAAATCCGATGTGCCAAGTCAAACGAGTCAAGCTAGCACATCTGAAAATACCCTTCAGTTAACCAGCAGCATCTGTGTCACTGCTCCGTTTGGCCGTCGTTCCAGTTCAGCTCCAGAACTTACTGCGCCAGTGTCGCGCTGATAAAAAATCATCATCGTAAAACTAATTTGGTTGCAGTCTGTCGTTTCATTTTTTTTCCACTATAAGTTTTAAAGTTAATACCACAGTTTAAATTTAAGTGTAACATTTGGTGTGACATAATTTAAACTTAAACCATGAGTTGGTCAGGTCTAAACAGAATGTTATCTCTTCACCTGTAGGGTGGAGAGTGAAGAGAGTGAAGAGGAACTCTGCAGGGCTGCAGACTACATATGTGGGCAGATTGTTAAACATACAGGCAGCTATATCTGCAGCGGGAGAACTGAAAGCAAAGCAAGAAATATGAAAGCACTAGAAGCTAAAAACAGAAAAGGATGTCTAAACAGCAAAATACCACAACATAAAAGCAGCCTGACCTCCTTAGCATGGTTGAAACAAACAACTAGGGCTGTTAGTGCAAAAAGTGATCACCTCTAGTTTTCAGTCTACACTTGAATGTCAAAAGTATGCTTTAATGATCCTTGAATACTTATGTCTAGACCCAAACTGAGGATCACAATGAAACTGTTCTGAGGCATCTTAAGGTATACTTCATACGGTGGGAGCAATGAAGAATTTGTAATAATGAGTGTGAATATAAAGTGCTTACGCAAAGGTTTTGATATGTGAAAGCATTTCACAACATTTGATGCCTTAGCATTTTAATTGCTTACATTGCACACATTTTTCAGATGCATTAAAACAATATTAGTCTTATATTTAAGTCAGAGACACTGAATTCAACAGTTTAAATTGATTTTCATTGCAGTCAATCTTATTTCAAAACTCAGGAATAAATTAAGGAGTAAAGAGTGGGAACAATCAAGCAGGAGGAATGACGGTGGAAAATGCAAAACATTTTGTGGATAAAAATCCAATAGCACAGATATTAAGTGGATATGAAAATCTGACAAATAAACGATGCAAATGGCACCAGATTTTTTGAAACCATCACTGACAGCTCTGTGTGTGTCTGGGTTGCTTTTCTGTGAGAGCAAGTGGAGGAGAGGTTGTTATAGAAACAGAAAGGTGGCGAGGTCGATTCAGGCCATCAAAACTCAATCTACACATTGTCAACTGAATGACTGAAGCACTTTTACAGCATTTACATTATAGGAGAGAAAAGAGTGTCTTCTCCAGTCTCAGTGAAAACAATTGCAACTGTATACTGTAGGGTCAGAGCTAAAGTCGGTTGGGTCAACGACCCACAAGTGTCCCTAACGACTCCGTAACTCAGGCTCATGTGTGTCCTTTATGACTCTGTAAGGACACTCCCACAAGCCTGCCATCTCCCCTCAGTTAGTTAGACCTGCAAAAAGCCTCTTGAATGAGGGTTAGGCTTAGTCCCCAAGAAACTGAAACAAGTCCTGTTGCCTAAGATACAACACTTAGAATTCATTGCTACTAGTTCCCTGATGTTGGTTTGGTGAGTCTGGGCTGATTGTGATTTATAATTAGTACTATTAAAAAAGTATAGCTATCTTAAATGATACAAATAATGTCTATAACAGTTTTATAAGTTGTAACCAATCTAAAATGTGCACAATTAATAAAGCATTTTGGTGAATTAGTGAATTCCTGGTGTATGTTTTTGAAAGACTAGCAATTTTTGAATAATGGTGTTTTTTACAATGACCATATTACTATTTCTATGAATGGAGTCTGGTGAATTTGCCAGGATTGATGTAGTTCCTGTTTCTGGTTAAACAAGAATTTTACTCAAACATAAATCTGTGTGCATGTGTGGATCATTTCAGGAATTTCAGAAATGTCACTAACGACTCACATATAATATAATAGCAGTCGGTATCAGTTGCCTGTAAGGATTATATAGCAGCCGCTGCAGCCTGTGTTGTGGCCGCCAGCTGAGGTGACCTACTGAGCCAAAGCTTAGCCTGCTGATGGAATCATCATTACCAGTCCGTCTCACACCAATCACAGCTGATCCCACTTCAAGGCGGTCCATTTAAATATAGGTACCATCCGCACTGCAGCTGCTTAAAAGCTTGCCACCACCACCCTAGCCTCCACCTTTTTTGAATTTTAGTTATTTATTTTTCTAATACATTATTGTAACAACGTAAGCATTGTCTCTTTTATGGCTTTCTTATGGGTCTTCTGCATTGCGCTCCCTGTTTTGGCTTAGCATGCTGCTGGGTCAGTTCAGGGAATTGCCAGACCTCTGCTAACTGCTTAACTGCTAACAAACGCTGTTAATTGTCATTCAGCCTAGCACTGTAGCAGAATTACTTCAAAGTCTTTTTTTGCATTTCTTGTAAAGTCAAAGGGAAATCCTTTCATAATGTTCCCGAGCCCAAAGACAACAATAGAAAATTATCTTATTCATCATAGTGGCATGGAGTTGAATAGTACCGTTGTTAATTTTCATTCATACTTCCCTCCCCAGACAAAAGGTTGCTCTTTCACTTTACTCCCTCCAGCAATAACAAGCAGTGAGGGACTTATGAAGGAGCAGTGTAACTTTCCTAAGTGGTTGGATTGTGGATAGGGGTGTTTGATGGGTAAATTGGGAGCTGTGGGGGCTGGAGACACCACAGCCTTGAGTCTCAGTGCCACGCCAATGCCGAACAAACTGTAATTGGCACCAAATAGAGACACCCAACTGTAACCCATAAGGAGAGTTAGAGAAGGAAAGGAACAGAGCAGCCTGAATTACAAGATGGTAAGACCAAGGAAGGATCTGCTACTGTGACGACTATGAACCCAATCTCTCTCCTCTCTGTTGTGTTCCTTCTTTTTTCTTTCATTTCCATCTGCCTGTATTTCTATCTTCCAAATCTCTCTATTATTCTCTATTTTATTTCAGTATTTTCTGATTTAATTATTTTCCATCATCCAGCTCTCCAGCTTGAATAAGCCTGTCTTCAGTTTCTACTTACCTCAAAATCAATTGCCTTCCCAGTATCTTTTTGTTTATTTTCTTTGCTGTTTTTATTTTTCTTTCCAGTTCTATCATTATTATTCTTGTATTTACCATCCCTCCCATCTCTGCCTGCCTGGGAGAAGCACAGGTAAATCAGTGTGTTGAATGTTCATCTGTCATTCCATCATTAAGTTCTCCGATCAGTAAGGTTGGATCTATTTCAGTTTTCAGCTTGGTCTCATGGAGTGCATCTGCTGTTTGATTTGTTGTATAGAACTATGATAGAAAACATAATGGCAGTGGAACAAATTTGCTGAACTGAACTTAATTATAGTTGGTGTCACTTGTCAGCACTACAGTGACTTTGTGCCGTGTTGGTAGAACAATTTTTAGGTATGTTTTTATGAATGCCATACCTCAAGAACACCTGAAGTTTTTTTTTTTTTTTTTTTTTTTTTTTCTTATTGTTATTTGTTGTTTGTTTGTTTTTACACATTGACCACTGGACTTAAGGATGAACTGAGTGGACTTGGGCAGTCAAAGGTCAAGGTCATTGTAACCTTACAAAGCACATTTTTTGGACATTACTCAACAATTTATATGATAATGCAAAATGTTACACACGTGGCTAATATAATTAAATTGTAAACTTATGACATTTTATAACCAAAAGGTCAATTTCATACTTGTTAACTTCCCTTTTCTGTCTGGCACCTACCCGCAGGCTCTCTGACTCATACTGGAGATGCAGCTGTTGATTAATTCTCATTTGGTGTAAAGTGAGTATTTCTTGGAGCAGGACACTGTATATGGAATTCACTTGAAGTAAACGTGTGTTTATTTTCTCTCTCTCTCCCTTTTATGGCCTATATAGCAGCTATGCTATATGCATAGATATACGTATATATACACTGAACATGATTTTGTAGCCTCAAAAAACATTTAGCGTTTTTTAAGATGACACTCAATTTAACATTACAAGCAGAGTGGTGACCAACAGGTATATATCAGTTACATGTAGCCAATCTCAATCTCTGTTAGGATGTGCTGTTGTGATGTCATCAAAGGGCTATTCTTTTTTTTTTTTTTTTTTTTTTTTTTTGAATTGGGTTCATGAGCAAGATTTGTTCATTCCCATTTTATAATTGTGCTTTCTATTAAAAAAAAAGGCCAAAAACTTGGGTTTCTGTGCCATGCCTTAAACCTGCCTCCCAACAGGAAAATTGATAAACCAGTCAGCGCATTTAATGTGACGAGGGATGGGTGGGTGTGTGTTCTCTGTACAGATCTGCAGAGACCTGTGTATTTGTAGTATGTTAGTACACAGAATATGGGTAAGGGAGAGGGGTAATGATGGCCCTCTGTGATGTTCCTGTAGATAAAGGAAAGCATGCCTTTGAATTTCTCAAAAGCGTCAGTATGGTGAGCTTAATTCTATGAAGGTGCTGGGGAGGAAAAGAGAATAAAGGAAGGTAATCCAAAAGTTTAAATCACTGAATCACAGCATTCTCTCATTCCTTTGTTCTCTTTTATTTCTCCACATGGCAGGGCGCCTGGTGATGAGCAACAGCTTAAATGTCAGGTCGGATCAGGTCTCCACAAACCTTACTCTGTATTAAGAGAATGTTCAGTCAGCGGCCCTGTTTGTTTATAAGGCATCCATCTCAGTGTTTGAGCTACAGTTAAAAAAAAAAAAAAAAAAAAAAAAAACAATTCTCAGTCCAGTACTCAGTTCTAGCAGTAAGATGTTCTCATATTGAAAAGCACCATTCCTGAAGCTCTTCATATTATTTATTGTATTTATTGTAATGCAGTCCCATTCATACTAAACAAAGAGGAAATATTACATAGGGATGACAACAAAGTAAGTGCATGTGGTTATGTTCAAACTGTATATGTTAATTTGATTCTTGTAAGCCACTTACTCTTCTAAAGTGCAATCGCTTGTATTTCACCTGTTATACTCTTCATGGCCAGCATTACTAGAAATGGGCATTCAATTTATTTTTGTCTGTTTGCCTTTTCTGTACTGGATTCAAGCAGCCAAATACAAACAAAGGATTAACAGGGAATGATTCATGCATGTACTGCAAGCGATGCAGCAGACAAAAGCCATTTCCTGGCCGCTTTTTCACGGACTAGAAAATATTTTCTGTCTCACCGAGGACCTCCAAGGTCAAGTCAATGCGTTTTGGAAAAAAAAAAAAAAGTGTGAAAACTCCTATTAAATCATTTGCAAAATTCAATAGCTGCACTGCAAATACTTTTTTTTAAATGTACATTTTTTAATTGATACAGGATAACTCCAACATGTAGAGTGGAAACTGAAAACAGTGGTATTATTTATTTTTGAAAATTAAAGACCCTTTGTTCAGGTAGTAAAATATTTATTAACCTAAACTGGTAGGTAAGACACATATGAACATTGATTGCACTTCCATGGACATATGGACATGGACACATTCCATCATACATTTTCATCCTTGAGCTGTGGACCTCTACTACACTTGGCATAGTTAGTTAGTTAGAAACACTTTATATTATTATTAATATATACATTAGTGCTTTCATATATGTTCTAAAGAAGCCAGATAGTAAAAATGGTGTCAGTACTGTGAAGTTTTGAATTTAATTTAAAAAAACTGTGCAGGTGTCTGTGTGGCACTCCCAAAAATCAAGCTCAAAGTGTGTTTGATATGTGCTATTTGTCATTTTAAATGGCTTGGGGGCGCAGATTACACCTTCAAAACTAAAGTAGCTGTAATATGTGAGTGGGTTGTCAAAGTCCTTCCTGAACATTCTGCTCTGTTAACACCTTGCAATGCACAAGGGTGAAGCAGGGCTGCTCAACATGCAGCTCCAGCCCTGCGTGTGCATGTGTGTGAGCACTCAGTTGGCCGAGCCCCCCCACAGTCTTTCACGGTAGGTGTGCAGATGAAAGCACTGCTGGTGAGCATGCATATACACACATACATGCACACAAACATGCACACGCAGTTAAACTCATTCCGAAAGAGAATGTTTGAAGTGACGCCCGGCAGCTGAGCTGAGTTACGGCCATAACTTCAGTTTGACATCTGGCTAAAATACCCCCGGAAAACAGTACACACACACACACACACCCACACACACACACACACACACGTTCACTATATCTCTAGCTTAACATGAGCATGCTTACACAGCCAGTGCCACAAAATGATTGGCTATCATATATACTGACATGACCAAATTGAGTCAGAACTGAGTAAAACCCAGCCTTGATTGCTGCCAGTGTCAACAAAACATATAATTGGATCATAAATGTGCATTAAGGATGGCTTTTCAATTTAAGTATATATTTTCTCAGACACGTCTAGGGACAATACTGTCTTAAGTTTAACTGATTAATGAAGATATAAAATGAAAATCCCTCCCACTGTTATTTTCTTCATCTTTGGATAATAGGGACAATTCAGCAATGGTTAGCGTGGTGGTGCAGTGTGTATATGATTTGCTCTGTAAGTGAATGAGCTAACATGATACATTTTGTCCTTGCCTGCCAGGTTTAAGAAGAGAGGCCCTTTTCAGAACAGATAATAGGAGATATTCATTTTGAGATGTAAAACGTGCCACTGCAGATGTTCATCTGTTTTGATCAATAATAAATTAACAGGTGCTAAGATGGTGGTGCTTCTAATTTCACCAGGTGGAGCAATAGCTACATGGGTGAAAGCAAAGTCCTGGCTGTGTGCCAACTCTTTCTGTGGTTTACCCTCATGAGCTATGAGTGTGAATGTACAGTAGTAGTGTTCCGCTATAGCCAATGTCATTTCAGCTGTCAAGTCTGGCTCTGTAGTGTAGATTGCAGCTGCTGGAACTTGTCAGACTCATGTAGTTACATGTAATAATGCTGAGAGCTGTTTTGGGTCTGACTGAGTTTTTTTAGGAGGCATAAAGCCTCACTGCATCCATATCTGGGGGAGTGTCTTGCAGTGCAGCATACTGCTGCTGCTATACTAAATTAATCAAAGGAAGTATTCAGTTTCATTTTTATTTCAGTTCCCAGTATTTCACTTTGATTATGAGATGATGTCATTTTAATTTGCATGTCCTAAATTAACTAATGCTTTTCTTTTGAGCCTGTGTGTGTGTGTGTGTGTGTGTGTGTGTGTGTGTGTGTGTGTGTGTGTGTGTGTGTGTGTTGAGGAATGTGTGTATCCCTTGGGCAAGATACTGAACCCAAAGGAGTTATTTTCCAATCCACCAAAAATAAGTCATTACTTCTGGGATGTCCTGCTGCTTGTGTGACTGTGTATGTTTGTGTGTGTGTGTGTGTGTGTGTGTGTGTGTGTGTGTGTGTGTGTGTGTGTGTGTGTGTGTGTGTGTGTGTGTGTGTGTGTGTGTGTGTGTGTGAGTGTGGTGCACAAGCCTACCTGTGATACCTCCAGCAGAGTTGGTAATGAGCTCCATTGATTGAGGCTGTTAATTAAGACCAGTTTTTAATAAATCATGTTCCCTGAATCTGTGGGTTATAAATTATTTCTGACAGATAGACACTTGTTTTCTACACAGCAGATGTCATAAAGTTTCCTGGTCCTGTTTTCAGTGAAGCCTACACAAGGAGAGGACACAAACTACATTAACAATAATTAAAAAAAAAAAAAAGTTACACACATTTTTTTTTTTTTTTTTTACAGATACACAACAAATAAAACATTCATCAGAAAACAAACAGAACATTGTATTCAACCTGTCAGATGTTAGTGGGTGTGTTTTTTTTTTTTTTTGTTTTTTTTCTAGTGTAAAAGGGGTATAACAAACTCAAACAGTGCTGATCAAAGCATAAGGTCAAGGATTGCATGGCCAAATTCAAACTCTTAATGCTGTTTTAATACACTGCTAGGAACAAGTGTTTGGAGAAGAAATGCAAAGTCATTTTGTGTTAAAGAATGGAATACATCTAGTACTGTGTGGATTACTGAACAGTAAGAAGACAATAGGGTATATATATATATATATATATATATATATATATATATATATATATATATATATATATATATATATATATATATATATATATATATATATATATATATATATATATATATATATAGTACTGTCAGTGGTAGCTACAACCCTGCTGGTTTGAATTTTCCTGGTCTTTTACTCAAAATGTTCATGAGAGGAGGGCAGGCTAAAAAAAAAGCTTTTACGTGTCAGTGTCAGCCAAAAATTGTGCTTTTGGAGGACTTTTGGAGGAGAATGTTAATAAAGAAATTAACAAATAGATTTGATATATGAGTAGCATCCAGTTTGACACAAATCAGGCTTACACATTTAAAGAAAAGTGACAAGACCAAAAAATTTCATGAAACAGTGTTGTTGCACCCAACAAGTAAAATTATTTCACAATTTATATGTTATATGGGCATTGCAAGAACAAATATATCTTCCCTATGTTTGCCAAAGTCATTTATTCTGACAAATAAGTGTACATTATGTAATGATGTGTTTCAAAACTCCAACTACAAAATCTAAGTCATTTAAACACCATATGAATATAAAGTCCATTGGAATAATTACAACTTTTTTTTTTTTTTTTCATAGCTGTGATCGAGGTATTGTGTGTCATTTTCTTCAGCGGACATCTGAAAAAAAAAAAATATATATATATTTATATATTTTTGAAAAATAAATAATAATAATCATTTCTTGCTGATAGTTATTAACATTTGCCACATGATCTTTTAGAGTCACTGTCACCAAGTGTTATTCTAGATAATTGTCAGCTAAATGAATAAACAACATACACTTAAAAAAGGAGAGTGGCTCTTGTTCAGGAGAAAGAGTCTTTGAGGATTCTTAACACATTGAAAATCATAAACAAACATACACATGCATGGCAGTGGTAAAGCCCCAGACACACAAGGACATGACATCTATCATGAGATTCAAAGAAAATATGTTTGGTGTTATAAAGGACTTCATTACTTTGTATTTGAAGAAAGCCTTTCAAGTGGTTTCTCTGGGAGGCACAGAAATAGAAAAAAAAAAAAACACAAGAGAAAGACAGCAGTGGCTTTTGTTAATCTAAGGTTAAATCAAACTAGTTTGGTTTGTTCTTCAGTAACACTTGACGTGTTTACAGTAAAAGCTTTCATGTAGCTTTCTGGTTTTCGGCTCTGTTTTTAGCTGGTCCTCTGTTCTCTGTCCACATGAGGCTTTACTAGTGAACCAGGACACACCACAGTCAGAGAGCACAAGTAGGGAGGCCCTTTCTTTATTCATCCATCCTCTCCTCTTTCATCCTCTCCCCCTCCTCTATTCTTTCTTCCAATTTTGCAGAAAGTTGATTGGTGCAGTTCTTCTAAGATTGGTTGGACATGTGAAACATGTGAACTGATTAACACTGTGAAAACTGTTTTCAGAGTAACAGTTATGTATTATTTAATCAGTTTTTTCAATACTACACAAAGAGGTGCCTGCACCCTCATGTTTAGGGGTTTTAGGGATCAGAGACTAACCACTGGGAATAACCACATATTTTGGAGACCTAATATACTTGTTGGGCTGCAGACTAAAGCAAATGATAATTTGTGTTTACACAACACCAGCAGTCTATCCAGTATATCAAAGATGCTGGCAAAGCAACATTACATAAAGAAAGCACTGGAGAGCGTTACATTGATGTCATGTGATTCAGTCTTTTGTTGGCCCTTGTTGTCCTTCATTGCGCACTGCAGCATCCTCTCTCAGATTTCCATATACGTACAGCTATTTTAACTAAATTATATACAGGAACCATTATACAGGAACTTTATTACAGCCTGGATTTAATCTGTTGTCAGCATGAGCAGAATGACCCCACAGCTTCCCCTACTATTTGAATCCATGTTAAATTTTCAAAGTCACCTCTAAGCTGACACATGAAACTGGAGCTAAAGTGGTCTCTGGCATTGATGCAGATGGTCCTCATGATCATGTCACCACTGGCATTGTGAAAATTAGAGAAAGTAAGTGTTTGAATTGAAATTGTCCAAAAAGGAGCCAGACTCATTTGGTTTTTGTAAGATTTTGCAAAAAAAAAAAACAACAAAAAAAACAAAAACAAACAAAACAACAGCAGCCTCCTCTGGTCTATGTCAGCCTGTTCAGAAGCTTAGAGTTGAGTGTGTGTGTGTGTGTGTGTGTGTGTGTGTGTGTGTGTGTGTGTGTGTGTGTGTGTGTGTGTGTGTGTGTCAAGCAGCAGGCTATGCTGCTAACAGGATTAGCATGGTAGTGGAATGTGTGTCAGAGAGCACACGTCCAGTCGACTGGTTTCTGTAGCGATGCAGTGTACTCTGAGTGAGTGAAACAGCAGTGAGATGATGCTGTCGCAGACTTTTGGCCAGAGTGCATTTGTCACACCAGTTAATGAGGTTAACTCTATCACAACCTCTATATCCCTCACAGTTTTGGTTCATGTCAGGGTTATTACATAGATCCTGTTTTGATACTTTGCCTGTAATAGTGACATTAATGACAGCCACATATTGTACTGACCTATATTAGGCATTTGCCATATTCTCCTGACTGAAAATCAATAAAAAGCTGCCCACTTGAGGAAGATAATTTGTAAACGTACTGAATCTGATAATCTCTGTGTCATATCTTTGTCTCTGAGTGTGTGTGTGCTTTCTCAAGCACTGTATTAGGAATATTCCTCTCAGTGCATATTTGTGCGAATGTCCCCAGTTTAGATCAGTCTCACTAAACAAACTTGTGATTTATTTAGTGTCGGTTAAGGTGCTTTTAGATTACGTGCATTTTAGACATTAATCGAGAGGTGGTCTGCTGGTAGGCGAGTCATTACAAAGTGATGCAGTGCGCCCACACATTGTTCAAACCCACAGAATGTTAGACATCATAACTCTGTCAGACAGAATTTGGGGAAGATGCAAGTTCAGTTTTACAGATATCTATACAGAAATCACAATTTGGTTTGATATTTGCTGCTGGGCCACAGGTTCAATCAGTAATAATAGCATTTTTCTCACCAAGTTAGTTTCTTAAGAGTTTCCATAAGACAACAGACTGTTGTTGCTCTGATAAAGATTGAGGGGTTAACAAACACACTTAGTCAGAAGATTATTCATATTCTAAAACCAAGGTTAGACACAGTTACTTGAGAGAAAATGTTTTACAGACAAACTTATTACTAAAATTGTCCTCTATCCCCTGCAGCTGACAGACTAACTTCCTTAAACAGTAACTTGGATTAAATGTAACAGGGTACACTCAAGGAATTCAACTGAGGTTCCCTTTATTTCAACTGTATACCCAAAAACCCAGCAGCTAATCAGCTACGTTTATCTGATTCTCTGCTTGCTTATGATTTCAGTCCTGTTGAACCTTTGTCAGTGGGGGTGCCACTTTCTGAAGTGTCAGCAGTTAATTATTTATAAAGCCGATGGCTAGAGTGTATTGTCAGATTTTAAAAGAAGGTTGAGCAGAGAAATGCGAAATTCAAATCACTTGCAGTAGTAGTAGTAGTAGTAGTAGTAGTAGAAGTAGTACAGTGTACACTAAATTTGTATATGCTACTGGCGATTTAAACATGTTAAGTACTATATAAGAACGGACATAAAAGAAATATATAAAGATAAGACTAGTTTGTTTTTCTTTTTCTACCCACACTCCTCTGAAGATGATTTGACATGTAGAAAGTGTAAATGTGTACAGACTCACATAGTTCCTTGGCAGAATGAGTCTGCAGTGATGGAATGCAGGCATAACCTATCGTCAACTCATCTGAGTCCTGGAAAATACTGTGCGCTACATGTTTGACATTTAATTTCATCCATTAATTACAATTTTCAAATAATTTAAACTGTGTGCTATTTTAAGGAGTGGGCAAAAAGTAGGAAAATGATGTGTTCCTTCTGCTCTGGTCACTGATCTCACATATTCTGCAAAGCATTACTCTGTGCAGTTTATTTTATCACCTTTGTTTTTCATTCATATTGAATTTTAGAGGTGTTAATCGTGGCAGTAAAAATATATTTTATCCAGGATCTTGGTAATTATGTGAAGATGAATGGAAGTGTCCTGCATGGAAGCATGTTAGCTGTGTAGTTTAAGTAACCATGGTGATCTGCTTTCCTGAAGACTCACCTTTGTGAGGCCTGAAAAGCAAGGGTTAAGCCCAACATTGGCTCACTAACCCCCTGATCCTGCTTTCCAAGGCAGCCCCCCTGGAGACAGCACAGGATTATTGATGCCGTTGATTTCTCCCGCTAGCCATGCTCTCTGCTTGGAGAGATAGAATAGCCCTAAAACCAAGTAACAAATAATAAATTGTGGCTCCCACATGATTTAAATTCTCTGAGAAATTCAAGCACTCAAAGGGTTTGATCTAGCTTGAAAAATTAAAAAAGCGTAGAATGTCTAAATGCACAAGGGCGTGACCCCTTGATTTCATGTTAGTGATCAATTCTCATGAGATGAATACAAAGAAAAACATGTAAATAAATGCACAGCATAACAGTTGAATAAAGAACAATTAGTCAAGTGTTGCTGGAATGATTAATTGGGATCCAGCCTCTAAACAGTCAAACTGAGAAAACTGCAGACGGAGACATAAAAATTAATACATACTAGATGATATGAGGTGATTTATTTGCCTTTATACTTCACAGGTTCCATAATGAAAAGAAAGTTCTTAGTTCTTTCATGCTACACAACTAATATATATATACAGCAATTGTTGTTCCCAAACATATATTCTTTTTAAAAGATATAGCCACCCTGGACAAAATTACTTATTTATTTTTATGTGAGGCAGTTACCAACATCTGCATCTTGATATTCATCTGCATCTTCCCCCAGGACCAAGTTTATGTGGCGCAGGCTGCAGTGTTAATCCTTTTGCAAAACGATGATTAAGGTTTGAATGAAGGCCTTGGATCTGTTCAGTGTAGGACGTTCCTATAATTTGTTGTCCAAACACGGCCACATTCAAAGGGCATAGTGAGGGGCCTGCCCATTGAGAGGGCAATTAGAATTTCTGAAATGGGTATAATGATTGACATTGTCTCCACAAGGACATCCATGGTTGTTTCAGCTGCTGTGACACTGGAAACTGAACTAGTCGTATGAAGGAACAAAAAAAGAGACCTTGAAAGAGAAGGTCAAATCCTGCTTCCTTCTCACATGCGCACACATGGAAAGTTGCTGCTCAAACTGGACAGAATTGTTGGATTGCCAGATACGGAAAGACACAAACATTTGTTTGGCGATGGCTGGACAAGGTTGTGAGGGTAGAGTGTTTCAGGCGCCTGGTTAAGGTTAGATCGTGGGTAAAACATTATGGTCTGTGATGGCGTTCACTCTCTGACACGCTGGATGGAGTACACACCCATCCATCACCCCACCTTCCACCTCACTCCATGAAGTGCCTACGACTGCGTTGGGCCTAAATATCAGCCGTGGATATGTGTCTTGAATTTATCGGGATACTGAGCTTATCCGTTGCCCATTCGGATCAATTATCGTGTGGTATTTATCAGTATGTAGTCTGTGGATTAATTCAATGCTATTGTGTGAGAATTGTCCTTTTCATAATGGATCACATTGTTGAGCTGTGGATTCTGTGTTGAGCTGTTTTGGGCAAAATAAGAGTGTTGAGCAGTTTCCACTGGGGTCTGCATATTAAATCATATATTCTCCACACACACACACACCCCCTGCTGCTAGCAAAATCGGGATTGGCCTACACGGCCCCATCTTACTTTCTTTCTCCAATCATTCTCCTTCTCCTTTCTGTCTTTTTTTTCTCATCCAATCCCTTTGTCTCTCCTGTCAGCACAAGATGAGCAACATTCCCATTTTTCCCGATTCTGCTCTCGCCTCCATGGTTCCACATATATACACACACCCTCTCCTACACCCCCAACACGCTCCCTAGGGTGCCATTGTAACTCAGTGGGAGTGAAGCGTCACCCCTGCCTTAGTCATCTCTGCAGCCACGCCTCCATCCTCTTCCTGCTACCCCTCCAATCACATCTATGCGTCCATATCATCCAATACCCACATACCCTACACCTGCAGGTTGCCCCCTGCTCCTGGCCAATAGGATTTGCTGGCTTCTACGTCACAGCAGGGGGTGTAAAGCTGCTCAGCAACAACGAGAGGAAAAAAGAGAGATCGTAGTAAAAATGGTGACCTAGATTTTTTTTTTTTTTTTTTTTTTTCTTCAACACCCCCACCCTCAACTTCTCTCTCTGCAAAAAGCCTCTTCAGAAAAGACCAGCGTGCTTCTCAGATCCTCTCCAGGCTAAGTAGGCTCTAGCAGAGGGGAAGGTAGGATTGGAAGGGGCTTTGATAAGGTGAAGCACACTCCACCTACAACTATATCAAGCACCAGCTTCATGCAATGTTGTCGCTTTTTTTAATACCAAACTTTCTTTTTCGAGGTAGATTGTTTAACAGCACCTTTTTTTTTTCCCCAAAAAAATCACACATAATGTGATGTACCAGTAATCGCACACTGCATATAACCTTATTACTACTGGATACCTTTTAAATCAAATCAAATCAATTCAATTTAATCTATTTAGCCCAAAATCTATATCACATTGCGTCGGAAGAAACCTCAGGAGCCACAGAGGAGTGATCCTCTTCCAGGAATTGAGGCAGGCATTGAATAGGTGTTGGCATGTACCGAACAGAACATCCACTGTGATGACCGGGAAGAGGGCAGGTCACTCAAGACAATTAGCAGAAAAAAAAGAGAAGATCAGAGTGAAGAGGCATCAGATCTGACAGAAATTCAGTTATAAGGAGATATTAAAACATAGGAGAGCAATGATCCAGTGAAACCCAGGGTATGATGATCCATATGCATTAATATGTGAAGCAGCAGGAGCCAGGAGAGGTAGAAGGTCCCAAGGGTCCGTGGTCCATCAGAAGGGAGCCTGAATGAAAAGAGAGAAGGGGGAGGAGGAGGAGGAGGAGGAGGAGGAGGAGAGGGTTATACAGAGTGAGAGAGCAACAAAGCTTGCAATTTGTGGGAAAATGAAATAATAACAAAAGTTAGAGAAATGCGATGTTAATCAGATTAAACAGATTGATTCTCATCAGCAGGACAGTGTGATTTCTAATACTATAGGTAACTCATTGAGACTGACACTGACTCACTGAAGAAGCTAGCAATCAAAGTAAAAACTAATTAAAGGCTAAGTTAAAGTACGTTTTGAGTCTAGATTGTCGGATGTCAGGTGGGAGATTGTTCCAGAGGAAGAGCGATATGATTGATTTATTGAATTGAATATTCACTATTACACACAACAACAAAGAGCAGTTCTGATGTTTCAAATGTTCATTCATTTTTTCTAGTACAACACAAGGTAAAATGTCAAACATACTTTGGCTTTCATAGAGCTATTTGCTCTTTAAAAAAAGTGCTTTGACATAATCTGTCAAATATATTAAATACTTAGTGCAAAAATAGAGGCTTTTATAGAATAGAGGCCTGTGGCTGTATAGTCTGCCAATAAAACAATAGTTAATGTAAAATAGTCGGGGAACAGTTACTTTATACTACTAAATTAATTCAGAGTCTAAATACAACCCCTTGCAGTGTGTGTCACACTTTGCGCCCAGATCATCTGCTGTTTAACCAGCAAAATGGACATAATATGTCCTAAACACAGCAGCATGCTGTGCTTTAGATAGAGTGCTAAAGACCGTCTAAATAGGGCCCATGAAGCGTTGGCAGTTGATATAGAATGAGAAGAGAGTTAATTAATTTTGGAGAACGTGATCATTGAATGCATATTATGTGAAAGCAATGAAAAATGATTCACAGTTTGGTCCATGTAGTCTTCAGTTTCACTGTCTGTCTGAGTTTTGACTTTAGTTGTGAAGTGTGTGTGTGTGTGTGTGTGTGTGTGTGTGTGTGTGTGTGTGTGTGTGTGTGCGTGTGCGTGTGTGTGTGTGTGTGTGTGTGTGTTGTGTTAGGACAAAAAAAGGAGTACATGTGCCCGTCATGGAAACTGTACTTATGTCCAAGTATGAGTTGCATATTGTAAATGAGTCAGGGCACACTGTTTTAAGCTGTTAAATATAAACCTTACCTTAGACAAAATATATTTAACAAAACATAATTTCCTATTTTATTTGAATGTAGCAATGTTTTAATTTAACCTAAATAAATTTATTTAACCTAAATAAACCATAGAAACCTAATAAAGATGAGTTATAGCAGGACAGTCTCAGAGTCAAGGTTACATCCTCAGAGCCTCTCAGGGAGAAACTCATGTTAAAAAATTGATTCATCATTTGACATCATTTTATCTTTTCCCCCTTCAGTTCTTCAAATCCCAGTTTTGGGGAAAGGAAACTGACAATAGTGTGCCTGTGTGCGTTGACTCATTCCATCTGTCTCTTGGATTGTAAAACAGTGTTAAACAGTCACACAGTGTAATCATTTGAAGACTGGAGTCACTGTTGGCATAAACCTAACTTTTACCAAATATAACTGCCCAACATTGTTTAAAAGTGAAATAAAGGTTGCTGTAAACCAGTTTTTATAAAAATAGTAATGTTGTGACACGCCTCTCAGTCTTTTATAATTCTATTTCAGCGATTCTACTGTCACATAAGCGTTGTAAGTGTCATAGAATTTGACTCCAACATATTCTTAATTCTTGCTTTAAAAATAACAACTGAGAAATGGGGTGTAATTGTAGATATAATGATATGACATGAAGGTGTATATTTCCGTATATTTCCTTTTTCTTTTGTGTTATGTGTGTGTGGATGCAGCATTGAGACAGGGACTTGTTTAATTTCTTGTAACTAGGGTCACTCAGGAACACTGGGTGGACAGCGCCTATCCAAATATCTGACTGAATGAAAATGAAAATTAATTCATGACTAATCATGTCCAGTAAATATTCTATCAAGAGAGAACAAAAGTTAAATCTATATCACACTTGTCACTGAATATTTAGCACCAATGACCTTCTGATCACAACTCCTAGCAGCCCCCTCGACAATGGAAGCTTTCAACTTTGCCAATTTAGTTTTGATGTCCACATTCTTTCTGGGATGAGCTAGGAGTTCTAACAGAGGTGGGAGCTAAAGACTTGATGGATCGTGACCTCTGCCGAATGTTCCCAGTTCACCCACACTACTTGTTTGTTTACGCGGTCTGTCCTACAACTTACCCGCCATTTGATCCAACTCACCACCAGGAGGTGATCAGTGCACAACTCTGCTCCTCTCTTCACCCGGGTGTCTGATGATATCACCATTAAGATGGCTTATTACACTTTTTCACCAACCTCATTCGAACATGGTGATTGATATGGCCAATTGCATTGCAGTCCCCAAGAGGAACTCTGGAATCCCCTGATGGAACCTCTTCCAGCACGCCACTCCAGAACTCCAAGAATGCCCCATGATGGCACTTTCAAAATCCGGGGTGTATTGTTTTATCACTTTCTACAGATCCCCAGTCTTTTAACTATTTGATAGTCTCTTATTACCACTCCCGCTACTTTGAGCTACTGGAGATAGCTGTTACTACAGCAGAACAGGTGGTAATGAAGTTGAAGGCCACCTTCGCCAGATACAGCATCCCTGACACAGGCTGCCCTGATTATGTATTTTGTATATGAAACCTTAAAAAAAATTGGGTTTTGGACTTGAACACATCACAACCAGCCTGAATCATCTATCTGGAAATGGACAAGTACCACACGAACAATCCTGCTGCAGAATGAGCCTCTGCTGGCCCTTCTGAGTTTCTAAGCCAAGCCCATAATGTTGACCAGCCAGGAGGAGCACCTGATGGGCAAAAATCCAGACAATACTGCCAACTGTGGTCTGTAACTTTAAACCTGGCTAGACCTGTCTCACATCCAACAGAAGGACACTGCAGAGAAAGAAGGAAGCTCACGGATCATGGTCACTCTATGAAGCTGAGACTGATAGTTCTGAGATCTGTTGGCACTCCCTTCTTTAAAAGTTTGTTTTAAACAAGAAAGTAAAAAAGACTGAGGTAACATAATTTAGATAAATTTAATGCTTGGATTCACATAGTACGATCAGTTTCCAGTAGGTTTAGGTGAGTTTCAGCTCACTGTTGCCATCAAGTTGGTAACGTCACACACCATAGTTGGCGCCAAATAGTTTACTTCATCTTGTATGATATTGTGTATAATAATGATATAAAAATATATGTGTAATTACATCCACAGCGGCAGCTACACAGACGACAGCACCATGTAGAAGGAGGTAAATACTACCAGCACCCAAGACTGGGTGACAGAGGTCCTGACGCATGTGCATATTGCAGTGCAAGGCCCAGCATCATTGGGTACATTTTGTAACTGTTTTAATGTTTTAATGGGTTGTGTGGGTAAATGTAATCAATTATACCATATTCTATTTGCTGACTAATATACTAAGGAAAATTGGAGAAGTGTAAATGATTTGCATGGATAGTATTTACAGCCGTTTACAGTGTATGAGTAAGACTGAAAGAAAGTGAAAACTCTCACCAATATGCAACCTTGGCTTTTTTCTGTGAATGTATAGGAGTCAAACCTTCATGTAAAAGCATAATTACTACGGCAGAGGCACTTTTAAGATTTACCGTATTTTCATTTTCAGTTCAAACTAATTTTAATTAAATTGATTGCAAATTAGCAACAGCATCAAAATTGCCGTCTTTAAAACGGCCCAACACAACATGAGTCTTTGCTTGTAGTATCACCAGCGTCTCTACACGTGAACACGAGCATTGAGAACATTGTGTACACAGAGTTTACTAAAAAGAGAGTTTTTGGACAACTCACCTTAGCAGATGTTTCTTCTGCTCGCCGCCATCCTGCCAGTGAGATGTGTTGCAACGTAGCATGGAGGACAGTTAAGGTGGACCGCTCCTAAAGCTTAGTTCCATATAAATGCACAGATAATTCATTGTTTTGTCGTTAAAAACAACATTGACCTTGAAGTTGAAAAAGGAGTCTCAAATGAGAGACAAAACGAAAATGAAAAGTCACGTAAGATATTGTGGGGAGAGTAACTCTCGTCCATGTTAAGAAGCATTCTGAGATTGATACCTCTCAGCTGCCATGACGGCTGTGAGCGGAACAAGTTACTGCTAAGGTGAGTTGTTCAAAAACTTTCTTTTTAGTAAACTCTGTGTACACAAACAATGTTCTCAATGCTCATGTTCATGTGTAGAGACCCTGGTGATACTACAAGAAAAGTTTCATGTTGTTGTTAGCCTTAGTGTTTTGAAAATAGCGATTTTGATGCTATCGCTAATTTGACCCCAGCACTCCCATTTGAAATGAGTTTGACTCGAAAAGGAAAATACGGAAAATCTTAAAAGTGCCTCTTTCATCATAATTATGCTTTTACACGAAGACTTGACTCATATACATTCACAAAAAAAAGCCTAGGTTGCATTTTGGTGAGAGTTTCACTTTAAGCACACAATAGAGTGGTCTTTTTGTCTGAACTTTCACGAGAGCATTACAGTATTTCATAGAAGGAGAACTAAAACCCTCAGTACAGTAAAGTAAGCATAATTATCCAATGCTTCTTCATTTATTTTCATTTCATTAATATTATAGCAACACCTCACCACTCTCACTGTCTAAGGTGAGGGAAATTACGCTGACCTCCTCTCCTCGCGAGGGAAAGGGAAGGAAACTCACAATTTAGCCAAAGCAGTCCAACAAGGTTAATAGGTTAATAAGATAACTCATAATTTCCCATCGGTGTATGTCAAAAACATTCCTAACCTGTAGTTTATGCAAGAAAGGCTAAAATGTAATAGGCAAAGATATATTATTCCATATGCAATAAGGTAAATTATTCATTATATTTATATGTAATTTATTGTATCATAATTACACAAGATCTGTAAATAGTTATAACCTTACACATTAGGCCTCCATAGTCAATATGTGAAACATCTGAGACTCAGTTCCTGTACCCCTACATTAATTTCTGTGGTCCCTTGTTTCCCACCTTGACCTCTCCCCTGTTTGCTTTTGCACTTTTCATTTAATTTGTGGAGGAACTGAAGTTTAAGGGCATGAGTGACCAGAGAATTTTGTTATTCTATTCAGAATGAACAGTCTCCAGACCTATCGTGGCTAGGGCCTCTTTGCTAAAACACAATGAGTGCTTGCTACCACCAGTTACACGTAGGTCTAATACAATTTGCTGTGTTAAAACTTGGGATGTTTTCCCTCCTCTCTGAACCTTGCAAAACATGTATTACATGCTGCACTTGTTCTTCTTTTCATTCTCCTTTTTCTGTGTATTTGGCAGATCTTGCCATAATTGCATCAATACCAATAACAAGCCAATGGCATTTCTGAACATCAGGCCAATAATATATCAGATATAATGAGTGTATCCTTAATTTCTGATTCATTCTTGTAACATAGCCATACAAAGGTCTTACTTTACAACCCTGATTCCCAAAATGTGGGATTGTGCATTACACAATTAAAATAGAATATGATCATTTGCTTACCCTTCTTAACATAAAGTCAGTTTAAAATGGTATAAAAACACAACATTAAATTTTTCACCTCATCAACTTCACTGAAGCATGTAAAAGTTGTAGAATACTCCAAAATCACCTGTTTGGAACACTCCACATGTAAACAGGTTGATTGGTGGTAGCAGTTGATAGTATCATAATGGGTACGAAAGGGGCATCCTCGATGCTTTGTTTATTACATTTAAGACTCCATTCCAACTTTTTGAGCAAAGGTTATTAATTGAAGACTAATTTGTGTGAAAAATAATTCAGACTTTAAAGTTAAAGTTCATTCATGTAATGCTCGCTGTTGGTAAGGTTGTTAGTGACAACTTTTATATATGTAAAAGCAGAGTGTTAAGTGTTTGAGTTTAAGTGTGAATTCAGCAGGTTTTAACTGAGAGATGAACTGACCATGATACATTTTGTCAATGCAGACTATACTTAAAAGTTGTTTCGGTATTGGCCCAGTGCTTGTTATCTATAAACAACAATGTAAACAAGATGGCACTCTGTGGATCACACTGTGGATATGTCGTCTATAGATGATGGGATGACATCAAAATATGTACATTTTGTGCCTATGTAAAAAACTGTCATAGTGCACAAGCACCCATCCAAAACCTCTTAACAACCTGCACATGACTGCATGTTCACGTTGCACTGTGGAATAAAGACGAGCTTTGATTTCAGTGAGGAGAGTGTGACCAGCTGATACAGCTCACATAACAGATGCCAAGGCGCCACTTTACTTTTGATGGACAATGCCAACACTGAGCTGCGTTTGAACTGGTTCAAATGTCTACTCAGTGGTCAGTACGTTTTGATAAATGTCTTCATTCTAGCCATAGCTAATTCAAAAGTCAGCACAGTGAAACATGCCTCTCCTTCTCCTTTAGTTGAGACACAGGGATTGGTGACTTTGATGTGACTCTGAAATGAAAAGCCTGTGTGATATGGCACACGGTGCCCAGAGAGGTGCCTGTGAGATTGGCAGAGAATCATGCCTTGGAACTTGTATCTGCTATTAGTAATTACAGAGTCTCAACGTGGCACTGCGCCACACAGCCAGGAAAGTTGTCATTAAAACTCCTCAGTGTTTTTGAGAAGAAGAATTGGACTGCTTTGATGTAGGTCACAAAAAACAGACATTTTCTGATATATAGACACACAATGGTGTCCTGAAGTGCCTGCTTGGCAACACATAGATCATTGAAAACACAGATATGGTTTTGATGTGGCTCAAATGGTAAGCCATTGTTAAAATGAGTCCTGCCTTCTTTGACAATATTTCCTGCCAACATTTCTACAGAAAACGCCAGTACCATTCCACATGGCACGTGGAGAAGCAGCTCTCTTTGAAATGACTTGACTTTTAGAGGAGATTGCACTCTTTGATGCTGATTCAAAGCCAAGCGTGTGATCCGTAGACACAATGGGCCACTGAGGTGCCAGGATAAAGTGCGGTTAAAGGGTGACTCTGAAGCACACAGATACAAAATGCAATTAAGCCTTTGAGAAAGCATTATTTGGACAAGATTTGCCTTTGATAACAGTTGAAAACCATGACTGATGTCCAAGCCTACTCAACTGAAAGTGACCCAAAGGTAGCCACACTGGCCTTTAACATATGATTACTGTGCTTATAGAAACAGCAGGAAACAGGGTTTGTTCCAGGCAAGCAGGATTTGGGAGACTATACTCTCTTAATTTAAGGAAGAGTAAGTTTAGGTGTGAATTGAAAATATAACTATTTCTTTCATTAAGTGTGTGTTTAACAACATGGACAACCTGTCCAAGCTTCTAACAAAAACAGTAGAGTTGATGCCTGGTTTCTATTAATTCTAGCCAGCACTGGCTTAGTTCTCAGTCCATTTCCTGTGATTTTTTGGCTAGTAATGAACAACATATTATTTTAAGTCTTCAGGGTGGACAAGGACTGTCTGAATACTTGCAGTGGTATGCAATACACCAGCTGTGTCCTTAATGGTCATGAAAAAGAAGGCCACATTTGGAGGAGCCATTGAAATAATACAGTCTTGTCTAACCATTCTAACATGTTCGGTCTTGAATGCAGATTTTAAAAAAGCAAGCCCAGGAATTGGGACAGTGCCGCAAAATGTCCACAGTGCGAATGCTCAGTAAAAATGCATGCCAATCTATGCATGTGATTGGAATTTTTCTTGTGCACAAAAGGAAATTATTGCCAGTTGTTGCTGGAGGAAGGTTACACAGTCAACTCTGTAGGATTTCCCCTCTGTCAATAACGAATGTCATGTACAGTATTTCCAGGCAATCCATTGATATTGTTGAGGTACTTCAGTCTGGACCAAACTGATGAACTGACTGACAAATAGATTGATTGATAATGTCTTAATGCCTTTGCTCAAGATGCAAGCAAAACTGTTTTAGTTTAACATCCCTACTGTCAGCAAGGGGTTGGCAATACGTTTGTTGGGGCATATACTGTACATGGATACAGATAACATCACACTGGCATGGCCCTGCGAGTTAAACTGGGGGCTGATACCTTTAATGTTTTGGAATGTTTTCAAATTGTTTGTATTCTCATCTTCACCATGACAGAAGACAACAGGAATGTGCTGAAATGATTGACTGTGATATCAAAGAAAAACATTTAACATGAAAATTAAATAAGAAAGCTCTTGTAAGTCACCTTTTAATTAAAACTAAATAACACACACTTGGTTGTCACCAGTCAACTCCCTTATTATTATTCTCATGGTGCGCTAATGGCACTTGTTCATTATGAAAAGACATGAATCTAATTTCTTTAATATTTGTCTCAATTAAAGCAATTATAAGAGGGGAAAAAGGAATGACATTGACGTCTCTTAACTTTTAAAGGTTACAAACGGATCAACACCTGGTTCTGAGATCTGGATGTGACCTCTAGATAAACGTCATAACATCAGATTTTAATGTAAGGTGTAAATGTATCTGGCATGCAATCAGAATGTGGTTGGATTTGCGAGATAGCTACCGTGTCACTCACATTGTGATTGAAGCTCAGGCACAAGGTTTTTTGTGCATAAGAAAATTCTGCAAAGTTACAAAGCCCAAAGTTCATGCCAAAGGGTATTATTCTGTCTAACAGAAAGCCCTGCTGGAGGCGGCACACTTTCCATGAAAGCTGCTCAGTGGTGCATGAAGCCAAAAAAAGCTCAACTTTCCAGGTATGGAACTGCCTGGATCTGCCACATTGTGCGGTTCATCGAGTGTGTTAATTTCCTCTGGCCAAGCCAGCTAACCTTTGATTAAGCCCCCGACTAACTTAAATAGTGACGAAATGATGTAATTGTACTGTTGTATAGCTGCTTCCTTCACGATGTAGGCTCGCTGTTGGCCTTTGTCATATGAAGCTGTGGTAGGTGCAAACAATGCAGGTGATTTATGTGATTTTGACTGCAAAAAACAACAAAAAAGTCCTTATTTTCTATTTTGATCTATTTTGTAGTATAAAGTTAAAACTATGAAAATGTTAGAGAAATATTCCCATAGTGATTAAAACAACTACAGATTGGCAAGCAGGTAGTAGAGTGGTTAGAGTGCATGCCACGAACGCAGTAGACCCTGGTTTGAATCCGGCCAGAGGACCTGTATTACATGTCACTCCCCCCCATCATTCTCCCTTTTCTAATCTGTCAACATAAAGGTGTCTATGCCTTAAAAAATCTTCCGTATTTCACAAGCTCACGGATGTGTGTACATTTTCTGATGGACTGCATTAACAGACCATTGTCGGTATAAGTTTAAGAACAGCACCACGAGAACTCAGAAGCTGCAAGTCCTGCCATGTTTTGTGTTGTAGCAATATTAAGCTGACCTTTTGAACTTGGCATTAGTATGTAGCTCAGTTAACATGTCTTTTCTTTGGCACTGCCTGGTGTTGGAAATTGATGGTAGGGCAGGTGTGGTAATTATAAATTATTAAATATTGATACTAATTATGTAAAATAAATCAATAAAGGTAATACAAATTATTAAATCATTAAAGAGGCACCACCATGGAAACAGGGACCAGTAACCACACCGAAATAATCTCAAAAGAAACATTCACCTTGAATGTAAATATCTGTAAAATATTTAATTAATTAAAGTAAAATACCAAGGCTAGCTACTGGGCTGGGTTTATACAGATGACGCAATCCAAGGATGAAAAACCACCAACTTTTCCATAAGAACATATTTTTATACCACTCGTTGTCAACAGTCAGTAAATTCACTTTGGTTTTTAGAACTTTATTACCACACCTGTTTTACCTGATGTTTTATATAAACTGGTCTTCTTCGAAACTGAGCTAATACTGTACATACCTCTCTGCCTCTCCTTTGGCAAACACACTGACCTGACGCCAGCTGGAGTGACTGATTGAAATATACATTTAAAAAAATATTTAATCAAACCACGACTGTCAACATTTTTTTCTTAGATTTAATAGTTATGTGTCCAGCATACAGCCTGTTATTGGTGAGTCAATTTTAAGAAACTGTGTTTGAATCTAATGTGACACCAGCCATGGTTCTGGAGCATTTGTGGACATTTGGACCATCACAAAAGTCTAGCATAAGCTCTGCCAGTGGGTAGGCTACCTCGTAACATGCATCCATTGCAATGTTCATAGCTAGAGTTAGTCTATGGTGTTGAGGGATGACTTACAAATACTCTGGTGTCTCTGTCTGTATTTAAAACATCACTGGTATTCATCTGTTTTTTTTTTTTGTTTTTTCTCTTTTCGTTCTTGCCTTTAGGTCGGTTCATGGTTGGTTTGCTTTTGCAGCGCCTTTTGCAGTGGCAAAGTAATACATTGTTCCACTGACCACAGCATTTTATTCGGAGGCTACTAAAATGATTCTCTCTTTGTATGTCGGCTAATAAACCACCGTTATGTCGACGCCACAGGTCAGATAGTAAAATCGGTTATTTTAGTGCGGTACAATATTTTTGCATCTTTCAAAAAAATACAGAGGTCCGTACATCTATGACCTCAATGCTGGGTATGGCATATATATGCATGAATATGAATCTTGTGTATAACCCTGTAAACAGGATATCACGACTGGGTGACGACAAATGTAAGGACTCAAAAGCACAACGTAGACACAGTGTTCAGATAAGAAGTCTTTCACTCATCAGCATTCAGTACACGAGTGGTCAATCAGCAAAAGCAAACAAATCCGGCACGGGTTAGGCAGAGATGGGGTCGAGGATAAACAGGCGGGAGTCAGAAAACAAAAAAAAAAAAAAAAAAAGAAAACAAACACTAACACTTGAAACAAGAATGGAGCGCTTAGCACAGAGACAAAAGACGAACTGGCAAAGGACAGGGGAAACACAAGGACTATATATACACCAGAGGAAACAGGTAATAGGGAAGAGGTGAATGAAATCAGGGCTGGGAAAGACAATCATGGAGGGGGGAGAAGGGATCTGAAACAAGAGGAAATAAATAAATAAATTCTACAAAATAAAACAGACGGTGGAAAACAAACTATAACACAGAATGAGACATGACACAGAAGCTCTTTGGCAAAAATTCTCAGATACATTTCTGAAAACCTCAGTGTGTAAAACTGAAACTACTGTACAATTTCATTTTGTGGTTTGGGTGAGATCAAATTGGATGTGATATTCACTTGGATCATGAAAACCTTTCCAAACCCCACTAGATTATCTTAGCTACATTTCTGTCAAACCGAATGAAATGTCCTAATTCAAGGTACTGTTAACAAGACAAAGCTGTTTGATATTCTGTTTGAAACGTTCATCCTAATGCAGCAAATGTGCAGTTATGGGTATCTCTTGGCATGACTGTTTTATCTCCATTTGAATGCAAATCTGTGTACAGTATATTCATAAACTTTATATTACCTTGAACCCCCCCCCCCCCCCCCCCCAACACACACACACACACACAGCTCTGAGACAATATCACACTTTTAAATTCATGTTCTCATCCAGTTCAGCATGTGAACAGATGCAGTATCATGAGTTTTTTTCTCCTCTGAACTCCACAGGATGGCAACATAGCACTGCATTATTAGTGTAACCTTGATGTGATGGCTCAGAGTTGTTTTGGAATAGGAAATTCCTTTCCAACACAAGTTTGATCTGTGCTGGAGCGCTGAGTTATTGATTCCGTTGCATATTAATTAATGGAATGGGGTGAGAGTGTCCCATTTTCAGGTGTTGGCAGAGAAAGTAAGATGCGACCAGATGAAAACTTCCAATGTTAATAACTAAAAACATTAATATCATTAAGTGGTCGCGTGGACTAATTCTCAATCATTTGGCTTTTTAAAAACACTGATTGACAGAAGCCCTCGTGTCATGCATTTAAATATATCTTATGTAGAGCAGTCGAGTAGCTGATGTATAAACAAACGTTTAAAAAAGCCCTAACGTGAACCCACAAAATAAAGGGGCTGTGTGAGCTGGTGTAACTTGCAATTTACCTACAGTTCAGTTCAGAGAACTTCTACCGAGTATTGAAATAGATCTAACTGAAGAAAAAAAAAGGTAGAATAATTACAGAACAGATTTATTATTTAATTAGTTCGTATTCATCGCATCAAATAATCTGTTAATTTCATAGGTTTATATTTTTGGTTTACAGAAAAAGCATTCGGTGTTGACCTTATTATTATTTATTTATTTATTTTTACAGGATTTAATAGTGAGAGATTAATAATCTTTGGATCCTGTTTGCTGTGGTGTGCTAAGTCACGGCCAGACTGGTGTTGTAGAAGTATATCAGGCAGGATGATGTGGTTCACTGAGCTGTTTAACAAAACCAAATGTTATTTTACAGTTGTTGCGACCAGCTGCATTTTTATTGACCTGCTAAATGATCATTTTAACTGGTAAACATCATGCGAGTGCTTCATAGCACAATTTAAACTGTGCATCGGAAAGGACAGGACTTCACCTCTCTATCAGAATGACCGAGACAGTGGATAAATATGTTGTGTGTGTGTGAGAGAGAGAGTGTGTGTGAATAGAGGACTCATTTTAATCCATAACAAGAGACTGCTGGTATTTTAACCATTTCATTGAAGTTAACATCAGATCGATAGCCACTCCTTTTATTAAAATTATGTCCTTCAGTATGGCTTTTTTTTATTGTTCTAAACTGTTGCTGTTTCAGGATATCAGCTCCTGCAACAGTCTAAATGCTGTCTTTGAGGCTGTTCAATGATGACTAGATGGGTAACCCACATCTGTTGTAGGTTTTGAGCCTCATTGTACAACGTGTGTATTATTATATTTACTATTTTAATCCCAAATTGGGAAATTTTTTCTTCCACTCACATTACACACACGCGCACACACCAAGTGTAGAGGAGATGAGCAAAGGGGCTGCCAGACATGCCACGGCACCCGTGTTAGGGATTGGTGCCTTGTTCAAGGGCACCTCGACAATGCCTAGGATGTGAACCAGGATTCTCCAAATGCCAGTCCACATCATTCCTTTTTTGTCCGAGTGGGACTTGAACCGAGCCAAGCCAAGTCCCTATTGCCGCCGCTCTATGGCATCATGGTATTAGAACTCAATGGCAGCTGTTAATTACAACAAAATAATTACAAAGTAAGCAGTACAGGGTTTGAGTAGGCCACTAAAGGCTGTGCTCTGTTTGGCATTTGAGAACATTATAATAGTGCCTGTTAATTCGCTCTCACCATCATTATGCCTTTCTGTCGGCATTCTTACAGCCGTCTTAGATGAGTTTTGGATGGCCAAATACAAACAAGACGTTTGCATAATTGATATTTCATGGTTTGGCGCTTAATTGATATCTCATCAATGCAGCTAACTCACGCACAGTTTGTGCACATTGGAGCACACATGCAGGGCATTCTTTCAGAGGAGAGCTTATAAAGCAAGAAAAGCTGGAGTTCTTGGGAAATACGCGCGCGCACACACACACACACACACACACACACACATATGTACACACACACGCACACAAGCAGCTAAATAGAAAAAAAAAAAAACATATATATGAATGCAAGCAAAGGTCCAAACATCATAATGTCCTACTGGCAATTTGACTCAGTGCCAGTGTATTGAATGATCCAAGTAGTTTTATCAATGTCTGTGTGGAATCAAGAATTGACTGTCACATTACATGACACAGTTCAATGATATTCATGATAATTTTCACATTGAATTGGAGGGATTTTAAATAAGTACTTAAATGATGAATACATGTTCATTACATATTAAAAGTAAAATGACAGCTGTATTTTAAAATAAAACATATAACAGCGTGTGTTAATGTGCCTCTTAAGATAAGAAAAAGAAATCAGCAAAACATCTACTTGAGTAGATTGATTTTTCCCTTTTTCGTCATCGTGAACTCCATATTAGACCTTAATAATCTTACCAACTTCAAAATAAACTTCTTATGTCCCACTACCACATGTTCTCTTGTTTAATGACAGAATAGAGCTCTGCCTTTGCCTGCCAGTGTTTTATCTGGGTTGGAATTATAATTTGTCATGTTCATGGTGGAAATAGCTATTTTTTTCTTGTGCCCGTAATTTGTCTAGGTCTCAACCATGACAACTGTCTGCCAGTTAGTGATTTCTGATGTAGGGAATGTGAATTGCGTGAGGAAAACAAACTACAAGCAAAAACATGAATTAGCATACAAAACTAATACAGTACATACAACTGTAGTTAAATTCAACTAATCCTTTCCCTGAAGAAATCTCACCAAGAAAATGAACGTTTTATTTTATAACACAAAACGTGCACAATGTACATGTATTTTTTTGGTAAACACAATGTACCATCAGTTATAATGATATGAAAAATGCCTTTAATAAAATGACTTGTTTTTTTTTTCTTTTTAATATAGTGTGTTAATATCTATTTTCATTTTGTTTTCAGTGGGCGTGCGAGGTCGAATGATTAAGCAGTCCACAGTGCTCATTTAGTTTAGGTGTGCTCTGGAGTCCTGGCTGAGTATCATGTGCGATGTTGTGTCAGCCAGGAGAGAAGTCACTGCAGAACTCCTCGCTCTCATTCGGCATGAAGCGTTTTCTCTTCTAGCAATCTTTTTTTTTTTTTTTTTTTTTCCTTAACCACTGGTCAGATATGGTGGATTTAAATTTTATTTAATACAAACACTGATCAGTTCTTTAGCTGCAAAATAAATAACCAAATGAATAAATAAATGCTCGTTCCCCTTAGTTTATCACTTATTTATAACTGATGTGAATGATCACCAATATCGGTCCGAGTCAGAACAGATCTTGGATGGTGTTTTTCTTTTTCTTTTTTTTTTCCTCGTGTCAACAAATCTGATAAATAAATGAATGAAATAAAGACATGTCTTTTTTTATATAAATAAATGAATACATTCATTTTTGATTGTATGTTTTTGGTGCATTTAGTGACATTTTAATTTATTTTATTATGAAGCCAATTATTTAATATTATTATTTTTTATGATTTTGGAAGTTTCAGTCCTCAATATGGTTGCTAATACGCACAATGTAATACACACACACACACACACACACACACACACACACACAAAGCACAAATACAATTAGTACAAAGGACAATAAAATAGATTGGATGAAACAGTTTAAATAACAGTATAAATTATATTTCTTTACCAATTACTAAAAAAATATACATTAGTTTTTTGTTGCTAGTTTTGGGATGTGCATGATTTAAGCTAATACTCTTTTTTGGTTTGCTTCTGAACTTCCCAGCCAGAACCTCAGTGGTAGAGCGAGTGTGCCCCATATACAGAGGCCGTGTCCTCATCTCAGTGGCCCAGAGCTTGAACCACATGTCACCCCCCCAAATGATTGTGATGTGCCAGATCTGTGTATTAACATTTCCTAAAGGTAATGTGTCAATTCAGCTATGTGTTACCGTATAAATGTGTTTGCTGTTGCAGACTGGTAGTAAAGGGATACAAGTTTTTGGAGCAAGGTTGCATCTGTATCATTTTAAGTTGGTATGGTGAAGGTGTGAGGTGTGACATGTTTCTTTGAGCCTGTAGTTGACTTCTTCCACTAAGTTATTTTGAAGTATTCTCACAAATTAACTTCATTTGAATTAATTAATAAATTGGGGTTTCTTGCATTTTGTGCCACAGACTGCTCAAAAAATATCTTACAACACCAAATTCACCTAATTACACACACATTCATAAACCGATGGCAGGGGTGGCCAGTCGAGATGCTTTATATCCAAAGCACCCTGTGATTTGGGGTTTGGTATCTTTCCCAAGGTCACTTGGACATGCAGCCAGAGCTGGGGACAGAACTAACGACATTCTGATTAGTGGACAACTGTTCCAACCTCCAGAGCCACAGGAATAAGTACTTCTGGTGTAGTTGGTCATTGTTTGTGCTACTAATGACGCTTCAATAGTTCCATGCACATCGAAGCATCATTCTGTCAATGGAAAAATAAATGAAGCAATATTGTTATTGTTGTCAATGTTTATAAGTCCTGACAGGAAGCCTGGAAACAAGAAAAATCTCACACCATGAACTACTGGAGGAGGAGCTGCCACTGAGCCACGATATGACCAATAACTACTTTCCCCCTTCTTTTAACAACTGTGCCAAACACTGTTTCAGTCTATCCATGAGCCTAGAGGTCTGCTCAGTGACCCATTTTACTATCAGAACACTGTGGTTGGACCGGGCGGCTCCAGGTGTGCCAGGCGTGAACGCATGAAAGTGTGACAATGTGAAAGGGCACAGTACAACTGAGCGTGGATCTCAGCTCACTTCCCCTTGATAAATAGAAATTGGGTACAAAAAACCCTTCCTCTCTCTCTCTCTCTTTCACACACACACACACACACACACATACAAATTCAGATAGTGGCTACTGCTGTCTCTGCCCAGATCCTCTCTTTCCTCCACCTCATATGTCCCATCTTTCATTTGTTCCCTGTAGTTTTTCATCGGTCTCTCTCTCTCTCACACACACACAAACACACACGCACACACACTTTTTGTCTCTGCGTGTTTGCCTCTCTGTCTCCCTCTTGGTGACAGGGTTCACTAGAGCGTATTCTCACTGGCCACAGTAACACTCCAGTAATCCAGGGAATGCTCACACACATAAAAGAAAAAAAATATGGACGTGCCAGTTTCACCTCCTTGCTACTGGATGTGAGTATACATGTGTGCATGCGTATGTGTGTGTGGGTGTGTGTGTGTGTCATCATTTCATTGGGGGGCAGCTCACTTAAGATAGTGATTTTATCATTATGTAAATAACATCAGGAGAGCAGCCTCATCTATTTTGATTGGCTGTTACTTGCACATCCCTGTGCGTGTGTGTGTGTCTTTGCGAGTGTGGGTTCAAAATTCAGCCAATCAACAGTAATTGTTTCCTGTGTGTCTGTCTCTCCTCTGGCCCATTGAGAGCTAACGTCAAAAAGTCACTGTTAATTTGATGCATCCTCCCTCTGTGCACGTGTGTGTTTCAGGCCGATAGTCAGACCATTTGCTTCTAATATAGAGCGCCACTGAGAGCAAACATCACCATAGCTATATATATTAGAGTTTCTTCCTTTCAGAATCATTCAAGCAAATCCAGTTGTTTGCTATCTCTCTAAAAGGTGTACATGTACAAATTAACACAAGCTAATTGACAGCTGTCAATTTTAAACATCAAACTGCATTTGTTTTTGTTGTTATTCTGTTATGTTTTCCTCTAACAAATTATAAACCACTCATGAGGGGGAATCTGAGGGAACAGACGTATTATCTGCCTGTAGATTATCAAAATTCAGCTTTTTCTGATTATGATTATTTTCATTCTTCTTATTATTATTGGTGCCATTGATTACTAATAATCTGTGCTAGTATAGGCCCAGACCAGGCCATGTCCCACCCACAACAATCTGAGTGGTAACACATCAATTGATAGCTTTCTTTAAACTATGAATCTGCAAACTACTAAGTATACGTATCAAATACATGAAGTGGAGACAAAGTATAAATTACCAGAAAATTAAAATACTCTGGTAAAGTCCCTGGAAATTGTGAAGAACAGTCCTTGTTGTTGCAGATTCCCCTAATTACTGCAGATGAATATTGTTCCCAAATATCAGCTTTCAGTCTCATTGATCTCTAATAATCAGTATCACACCACACTCATACCCCCCACTGACAAGAAATGTTTTGGTTGTACCCCAAACTAGGCACCAATCATACTTGCTAACAGTGAAGTGCAAGTGAAGGGTGCCAGTAAAGCATCATGTCTTAGCTGATGTTAAAATTCAGTTGCACCATCTTCAAAAATAGTTGTAAACCATGACTGAATGGCCACTGTCTGGAGCCCTGATGAACAGATGTTGGTATGAAAGTAACTAAATTAGAACAGTAAGGCTTATAGAGAAAAAAACACATTGAATAGGGTTTTGAATTTCAAAGAATGTAAATATATGTCTGTGTGTGTTTGACAAAGAGAGAGAGAGAGAGAGAGACAGAGAGAATACAGAGAATGTGTGTGTGTGTGTGTGTGTGTGTGTGTGTGTGTGTGTGTGTGTGTGTGTGTGTGTGTGTGTGTGTGTGTGTGTGTGTCATGTGTTTGTGAAGATGAGGGCAGTCTAAGCCTATTAAACCCTACAGATGGTGTATGTGTGTCTGTGTGTGTGTCTGTGTGTGTGCATCCATGGTGGGTTCATTCATCCTTACTCTCACTTTAGCTGACACCTAACTTCTAGACTCTGTCAAATCAATTATTATTACTAGAAAGACACACACACACACACACACACACACACACACACGAACATACACCCACATTTCCTGGAGAGTTACCCTCACCCTAACCAGTACTGGTTGAACTAATGGAGCATTCAGGCCAAATGCAATGTGAAAACATACATACAAAGTTAATGAAAACAGATTGGGTGCAGATTTGGATTTATTTGGCCTTTACAGATGACCATGTGGGAGTGACGCAGGCACAAATTTGCTCAAATTTAGAATATTAAACAAGGATTTTGCCTGTCGCCGTATTGCAAGAGCCTATCTGCACTGAGATCCACACTGATGTCATGACACAACCATCGCTGATGTCCGGATATTCATGAACAGAAACGGAGGAGAGGATAATCGTAGGCCTTTGCAGACATCCAGAGCCTTACGATCCAAACTCCATCCAGGAAAAAAAAAAAAAAAAGCATTTTAATAGTTGTTTGCTTGTCGTCTAGATGAGATGTGTCAATGTATAAATTCAGGCTTTTTAAAAGGTGCCATTATAATGTCTTTTTTTAGCCGTCCTTTTGATCCATTTAATTCAGTCAAATCAAATTTCATTTGGGTTTATACGGATGTGGTAGAGCAGATTAATTCAGTCAGTGTTTACTGGTTGGTCCCAGTTACAATTTATCATTTTATTGTTTTTTTTAAATTTATTTATTTATTTATTTTTTTTTATTACAATTTATTAGAAGTCTCTGGTGCATTTGCTTCAAATGTACATTCAGGCAGGTCATATATCTGCAGATGACAATTACCAGTCAGACAGCTTGCATTACTCATTTTACCAGCTCAGGAACCAGATAAAAGCTAAATGGAGAGGCTAAAAGGAGAAGCTAAATGACTGAGCAAATGGAATAGCTAATACAGTTTTTTTCAATTGCTTGAGCACGATTTTGAATATAGGGCCCGGTTTTTCAAAACACTACACACAATTAGCACAACCATACACACAATTAGCAGAACACCTCACATCTTTTGCAAAATGAAACACTATTGTAAAAACTATACACTACTTTATAAAAATGATATTTTGTTACCACATGAAAACACGCATGTTTCATATGACTAAATTCTGGCTGAACCAGTTACACACTGCTGCACTTAACCTAAAACACTTTTAGCAATTCTACTCCTCAGTTATTTGAGTAATGTAAGTGAAGTACACAGAGAAAGTGCAAATATACAATACTAAAAATTACCAAATACAACACAAGACCAATGCTGAAGAATGATTTATTTATCTAAATCAGTCAAAATTTCAACAAAAGATGTCCATGCTACAACAGTACTGTGCATAACATCAAAAAAATAAATACACACCCAATCAAAAACAACAACAACAAGAAGATACTATAAAAAAATATGGGGGGAACAAAAAAAGAAAAGAAAATCCAGCAGGGAAAATATTAGGGATTATCTCTTCGCCGAGCTGGATCAGGCCAGAGAATTTCGACATCACAGGCGACATCTTCATTAGCAAGACAACGAGGGAAGAACCGCCGTGAATTTCTCTGAGAGTTATTGCATTATTGGCCAGAACCATGTTTATTATTGCTCTTTCTTGTTCTTGTGTGAAAATAGGCCCCCTCCCTCCTTGTCGCTCTCGAACCTGAATCCTATGTGGAAAGAAATACATAGGATCTCACAGGAAACAGTATGAACAGTGCTGATATGGTACATACTAAGCAGTTGATAACTTTTGTAGAAAGATTTGTTTTTACCTGTTTTCTTGTCGAAATGTCCTGATCACAGATGCCACTGTATCTCTGCTAAGATTTGGCTGAACTCTCAGTCCAGCCTCCCTCAGCGTCAGTCTGTGGTTCACCACATGGTCAACTAATGTTGCCCGAATTTCATTTGATAAATTTGGTCCTCTCCTTCTCAGGGCATGTATTCCTGCTTCTGGTCTTCCTCTGCCTCGTCCTCGTCCTCTTCTCTACCTCCACCTTGACGTCTGGCATGGCCTCTGCCTTCACCTCCTTCTCCTTCTCTTTGAATTCCTCCTCTCATTCTTACTCTTCCTCATCTTACTCGTTCCATTGTGGTAGAAGACAGTTGAACTCGCCTTTTTGTAGTGCTTGAACCTGATTTGTGTGTCTACAATTAAGCAATCATGTGTTGGTGCACCTGAGTGTTGTGTTTAACCAATTAGATAATGAGTGTGGTCACTTGAAAGTCAGTGCTTTGGAATTTGCAAGGAAGTGACATCATGATATGCATCTGTGTCTAATGTATACAAGTGTGTTTAGTGTTTTGCAGTTTACTGTGTGCAGTCATTTGCAAACAGTGTGAAGCCGACATTGGGCTTATAGTTGTGCTAATCTGGTCCAGAGTTTTGCTCCTTGAGTGTAAGGTTTTTATAGTTGTGTACGACTTTTGATTTTAGTGTTTATGCAATCCAAAAAAACTGTAATAAAAGGAAAAGCAGCAGTTAAATGGAAATGCAGATACAAAAAAAAAAAAAAGCTATCTAAACTGCATTTTCAAATACATTTTTAAATTCCATCACTTAATTTACAAAACATTTATGAATAAATGTATTTTTAAATTATGTACATTGTACACTGACTGCTGAATGTTGTTTTTGTAAATCCCTTATTGAACAATTTATTGATGGATTCATATTTCTGTTTTACATTCTATTCTAAGTCATTTTATTATTGCCCTTAAAATGTCAAATAATAAGTCACTTTGTAATTAAGTGTATTCATTAAGATATTAAATTAATACATTCATTTGTAAACTAATTTATTCATGTTAATTTGCCTATATTTATTGTGCCATTACTTGCTTTATTACTATTTCCGTGACACCACTTTCCGTGGTCCTCCATAATCACACAAGACTGATCCTTTCAACTTCTTGTTGCAGTCCTGTTTAACCAGTAGCACGTAAAAGCTACATCTTATAAATTATGAAGTTATTCTAAAGATCAGTTCTATGTCTGATTAGAAATCTTTCTGATCACCACTTCAGACACTGCCTGTGGAGCAGGGATGTCTGTGCAGGTTGATTGGGAAATGTAGGCATTGATGAGCAGCGCATCTCTGTGACTTGCACTGAAGAGTTGAGAACATTTTAACTTCTGTGCAAGTCGAAAAACTGCTGGACAAATGTGCCATGCGGAATCTGGTGTTTATAGTGTCTTCTTTCAGAGACCTCTGGCAGCGTTCTGGGGATTGCTGGGATAAAGCGCTTGTCTGGGGGGGGAGAGGGAGGGAGAGGCTGCACACGAAAAAACGCTGTGTGAATCTGAGTGAATGTCTGAATGTCTTTGCAGCGGAGGCAAAACCGACTCCCGAATAACATCAGATTATAAGTTCTATTTAAGTTCAGTTTCATCATCACCATGCAACTGACAACGACAGAGGAGCATGGATTGTGATAATGGTGCTGATGGAGAGGAAATTGTATAGAAATTGTGGATTTGAGAAATTAAAAAGGGCAGGATAGCAGCTGGCAGTTTCTCTTTTCTGGCTTGAGCACAGTTTGCAATATGTTATTACACGTGATAGGCACCCCTGCTTTTGTAGCCTGTGATGTTCTGGATTATCTGCCACGCATCCTTGTTGTAACTGGTTTTGCTTTCAGTCTGGTTCTGTTGTATGCTTCCTTGTCACCTGACCAAAAGGTTTTTGATAAAACCCTGCTGATGTACAATGTCACAGACAATGTATATTCCTCAAGATTTATTTTGGTTTTCCTTGGGTGGCTACACATCTCAACATGTGCCTGCCTGTGCACTCAAAATAATCCTGTAGAAGTTACGTTCATCCGTCCCCACTTTAACAGGTTTTTTTTCTGATGGTTCGACCCTGTTTATCGACGGGCAGTTGACTGTAGAAGCAGAGATATATGGTCTGATGGACAAAAATGAGGAAGAAGAGGGCTTTATAGCCCCTAGTGTTTCTTCTCCATGCTTTCGAGCTCTGTTACTACACAATACAGAGGATGTTCCAGTCAGGTTAAGGAGTTGCTTGCATCATCTGTAGAAAACTGAAATGCCTTCAACATTCAGTCAAGGTGATTGTCACTTGGTTGAAAACAACAAACAGGCAGTCACACCAGGTCATTTTTCAAAGAAGAGTTTGACAAGTCACCACTGAAGCTGCTGCTTCGAGGTCATTTAACCCTTACAACAACCAGGGGGACAAACATCGGACAAAGAACCACTTTCATGCACAAAGCAGTATACTGTCAGAGCTGCTGTGGCAGTGCTAAGTACTTGCGTGACATGACAAACTCTTCCATAGCTTCAAAATACTTTAATGGAAACTTCCCAAAACCCTCAATCTCAGATAGGGTGAGGCTTAGAGTCTTGAAGTAGCACCGCAAAAAAAAAAAAAAAAAAAGAAAAAAAAAAACTGTTTAGCTTTCTGCAAGGAAGCAGCATAAAGACGTTTATCAGTCTAATGTGGGACAGGAATATGAAGAGTGACTTTTCATTGAAAGCTTTGCAGTTATGCAGGCTGTTCTTTTCCTTTAATTTGGACTGGAAAGGCTCATCTGGAGCTCATGATGGGCTGATAGAGATAACGGGTAGAAGTGGAATTTGGTGGCCTTCCGCTGGTCAGATTTCTTAAGATTTAACACCAAACTGTGCAGACTTTATTTAACCCTAACTGAGATGGACAATACAAGCCAGACCACGTTCAGGTGTGGTCTAATCCAGATGCCTTCTGCTTGCAGTGTAAAAAAACAAACAGACATATTCTTTATGAGAATATAATGTGATTGTATTTTACAAGACATACTATCCCCCTGGAAGATATTTTTTTAATGCCCCCAAATCTTCTGTTGTAACATTTGAACAGTTAAGGCACTTGAAAAATTAATATAGGTACCGTCACCTTGTGCTGTTTCGTTGCAGGTGATGAAGAACCTGGAAATCAATTTCCTTATTACTTGCTTTCTTCCTCTCTTTCCTTTCCTTCCCCTTCACTTTCCTTTTACTCCTACACTAGTTTTCAGTGGGCAAACTGCCTTTCTCACTTCCCTGGAATCCCAACCTTTATTCTATTTTCTTTCACTTTGCCCTATCTACTCCATGCTCTCTCACCATCCCCTTTCATCTCCTCCTCGCTACCTTTCAGTGTAGCTTTCCATTCTTCTCGTTCTCCATCCCTTAACCTCTTCTGCTCTCTGTCGTCCTCGTTTTCCTCTTTGTTCCACATGCTTTTGCTATTATATCGTCCCTTTATCCTCCAACTATTTCCTTCCGTTGTTCAATTTTCTTTCATTCTCTCTCACTTTACCTCCCTTGACCTTTTGTAACACATGTTTCTCCCTTACACTACTGAGTCCCCTGCCTCACTGCAAATAAATACCCATTTCTTGAAATCAAGCTTGTTTTAAACACACGTGATACTAGTTGCTTGAGATCATGTTAATAATAATTTCTGCAAGGAGGTGAACTTGAGTCACGCTGACGTTGGATATGGACAGTTGTACATACTTCACAGCAGAATTTTGACTTTTCCTTTGGAGGTATAATATATAGCCCCGACAGAGACGGGTGACAGAGCGGGAAAGGATAACCAAAGAATTGCGTATCAACTTCACTGACAAATAACTATCATATGACCAATCCAATATTCCATTCTCAGGTCTTCTTCTGAAATTGATATTTCTTTTGTTCTTGAAAAACAGGCCCATTAAACAGTAATGTGGGGATATACCACATGAACAGACTCTTTAATTCTATTTATCTCAGCTGTATCAGTCATTATACATGCTTCTTCATGTTGTCGACCAGCCAATTAAAACTCTGGAAACTAAAAAGCTTACTTGATGTTGTGAAACATTGGTGTTACCTATAATAATGATCATAATACATTTATTTTATATAGCGCTTTTCAGGTACTAAAAGACGCTTTACAGGTTAAAACAGAAGTATAAAAACAACACACACGTAAAATAGAAAGAAAAGAACAGGTTAAAGATTAAAAGATTAAAAGCGATTTTAAAGAGGTGAGTTTTGGTGAGTGTTTTGAAAGTAGAGTTCTGTACAGTCTCTGATGTGTTTGGGGAGGGTGTTCCAGAGGGAGGGGGCAGCAACTGACAAGGCTCTGTCACCCCAGGTTCGGTGCTTGGCTCTGTGAGGTGGAGTGAGGAGATTTGCGCCCGAGTACCGGAGGGTGCGGGACGGGTTATGGCGGTGGAGCAGATCGATAAGGTAGGGGGGTGCCTGGTTGTGGAGGGCTTTGTGAGTGAGGAGGAGTATTTTGAATTGAATCCGTTGAGGGATGGGGAGCCAGTGGAGTTTCTGGAGGATGTGGGTGATGTGGTCACGGGTGCGGGTGTGGGTGAGTAGGCAGGCAGCAGAGTTCTGGACGTATTGAAGTTTATTGAGGAGTTTGGAAGGTGTGCCGAAGAGGACGCTGTTGCAGTAGTCAATTCTGGAAGTGATGAAGCCGTGGATCAGAGTTTCGGTAGCAGAAAGGTTTATGTGTTGGTGAAAAGAGAGATTGTTGTCAAAAACGACTCCGAGGTTGTGACTGTGTGGGTGCATGAGTGCAAAAGGGTGGTATAGGTAGCAGAAAGTCACTAAAAATAGGGCTGCATGATGAAATTAAATATCTGTATAATATAACTATTACTTTACACTGTGTAAGTTAAACTGATATATTTTAGCAAAAACTACAATTACAAGAATAAGGAATGGTAAGAGCCTAACACAAAATAAGTATGTGTCAAAATAAAACAAAACAAAAAAAGAATAAATAAACTCCAAACTCACCATCATACTGCTGGTCTGTAGAAGTCTTGGTGTCAAATCAATCTTGAACTAAAGATAATATTTACGAGGCTGAAGGTAGGTACTAACCAAGACTTTTGGATATGTTGTCTAAGTATGTTTATGTTTTTATGTCTGGCACTAGCAATAGCGGTAGCAAAAGGCATTACGTTTTCAGTTATCTGGCTGTACATCCACACCTCAAGTCCTTGTGAACCTGATATCTCAACAACATCTCGAGGGAATCTCTTCAAATTTTGCACGTCCATGTCCACTTGGATTCAAGGGTCAAGGTCACTGTGACAGGACAAAACACATGTTTTTCCACTACTGAGCAACTTCACATGATAATTACAACCATCAAGTTATTATATCTACAGAAGGTCTCAGGTCATCATCACTGTGACATCATAATGTTTTGAACACATTTTCTGGCCATTAATCAAGGCCATAACTCAGGAGCAGCTACTTGAATGGTGTGTGGAGGCATACTGTACAACTGCAAGGCAGTGATTTTTGCTTGTTATGATGTCTAGATGATAGTTATTTGATTTAGCAACAGACACTAACTTGGACATATCTTTTCACCCAGCTATAGCATCAATATATGGATGAAATTTGCCCATTAGTTTGAAAAGGCTTCTACCCTGTGTGTATGAAGAGATTGGAGGGGAGGCAATCAAAGTACGGGTCAGTCTCACCTCATAATGTCTAAATGCAGGGTTTACATCTTAACAGGTTTGTCATTGTTTTGAACATACCCAGTATTTTGCCATGAGGTATTTGCTCAAATATTTTTGTCCTAATTGTGGCCATATTACCTTTACATTCTAACCATTAGGGGTGCAATGGTACACAGATATATATATATATATATATATATATATATATATATATATATATATATATATATATATATATATATATATATATATATATATATATATATATATATATATATATATATATATATATATTTAAAACTTCATTGCAGTAGTGAGCTGTCATTAATACTAAACAAAATACTATACACATACTTCAGCCATCTACTATATATTTGCACTGATATTTCATACTTGCTTACATATTAGATATTATTTCTGTAAGCTATTTTCTCTGGCTTCCAGTCTTACATAATGTAATAGTGTTAGCTATTTATTTGTTGGGCGTTGTTGTTTTATAACAGCAAGAGCAAATCATTTCAACATACAGAACATTTTTTTTTGGCTATAATGACCGTGTTTGTTTGGCATCCCTCACTGCTTGCAGAAAGCCCCTTGGTTCCTTTGTGCTACAAGAACAAGAGCTTTCAAGGCAAATGGCTCTAATGATGTCCTATTATGTTTATATTCAACACATTCAGCAACAACTTGTCAGATCCAATAGAGATGGATTAGAAGAAGAAATGGATTGTGTTCTGAGGAAAACCGACAGACAACGTGCATCTTGTTGTGTCTCATGTTTTGGCTTTATAGCCGTAGTCGAGGGCAATTTGTGGCAAGTTTGTTTTTATTGTTTTAATTCATTCTTGTATTCTTTATTATTTCGTAGCTCCAACTTTCCTCAAACACTTGTTAGACAAGTGATTGTATGCTCACAAAAATGTTAAAGGAAATATGTATCAGATTTGGGAGAGATATTAGTATATTCTGCTGCAAAACCACAACACAAATCAACAATTACTGCTCTCTGCTGACAGTCTTAAGCTTGAGACATGAGCTGGAACCCATCAACCAATGAGAGCGGCAAACCTAAGCAGCTCATGGTGCTGCCAAGCAACAGTAAACATACTAGCCCTTGAAGCTAGCATACAGCTGTTTACTAAAACCTGCCAAGTGTGAAGTTAAATGGGTGAATGATTCTCAACATATGGAAATAACATCAAGACAGACAGAGATTCCTTGCTTTATAGATAAAATGACATATCAGTTTGGTTGAGGTGCCTATGACCACCTGTATGCAAATTGGCAAAAAAAAAATTAAAAAAAAAATAGAAGAAAAAAGTTCCCTGTCATCTTATACCTTTAACGAACATTTATGTGTGGCATCAATATAAGGTTACATGTTGTGCTCACACATGTGTGTGTGTTTCTGTTGAAGGGCAGGGAAGGATGTTTCTACCTTAATAGTGATCTGTGTTATATTACGGGCACTATAGTACTCACACCTCCATTCTTCTCTCTCTCTCTCTCTCTCTCTCTCTCTCTCTGTCTTTCTCTCTCTCTCTAACACACACACACACACACACACACACACTCACAGTTTGATGAGTGCATGATGTGTGAGACCTACCAGTGACCCAGAAGAGTGAAGTGAAGCACTTTGACAGAGTCTCTGTGTGTGTACGTGTGTGTGTGTCTTTGTATATGCTTGTGTTTGTGTGTATGTGCGGGTGTGTTTATACAGTATGTGTGTGTGGTGATGGAGGGGATCCCAAAAGGGCATTTGAGGGCAGAGCCAGCCAAACAAGATCTCAGCCTCCACCCTGTCCTCTCAAAACACACATACACACACGCACACCTTTCTAGACGTGCACATGCAAGTGCACGAGCAAACATTCATCTAACATCTCAGATGTACACACAGACACATGCACACACACACGCACACAGAGGTGACATCTGGAGAGTTTCTGCCTCACTGCTATTGCTGGTCTCCTGGTCGGACTGACAGCTCTCTCTCTCTCTCTCTCTCTCTCTCTCTCTCTTTCTCTCTCTCTCAGTCTCTCTTTGCATTTCATATTCCTCTTTTAAAATAAAAGCCTTGTGTGTTCAGCCCCTGTGTGTGTGTGTGCTAATGTACTATAATGCCCCAGACAAGTGATCTCTTAAATTTATGTATGTGTGTCCGCCATTAGCTGCCACAAATTAAGGAGCTGTTAAAAGTTGTTGATGTTCCAGTCACCAAGATTTGTGTCACCTTCAATTACATACTTAGACCACTGAACCATGCTTTTGAGAGTGTTTCTGCAAATGGGACAAATAGGCAACTACTTTTTCCAAATAGGAGTAATAACACTAACAACTTTAAAAATCACATTTTAAACCAATCAGATAGAGTCTTATACTCAAAATAATTTGCAATTTCTTAAAAATTAAATAAAAAAAAAAAAAAATCAGGTATGTGTGCAGAATACAGGATGTCTATGCACAGAAACATTAATAGCAAGGATCAAGGTCGAAGATCAAGGACACCACCGGGATGCAGAAAACAAAAGGTTCATATCATCCTAGAATAATCATCATAATCAAAGTATTCACAAATTGTAGTTAAGTACAACAGATACAGTCCACTATAGTGCATGAAAAAACTGAAGTGTTTCTCTTGCCAGTGAAGTGTGTTCTCTGCTGGAAGCAACAGTTTGGGAGAAATGTGATGAATGTGAACTCTTATATTTTATTACTTGCAGTATAACCACTTTATCTCTGAATGCAGAGAACATGTGCATGAGGCAGTGCAATAGGATTATTTACTATTATAGCCATTTGCTGGTGGTCCCACTGGAGTTCAGTCTGCCATTTGTTACAATTTTTATAGCAAATTTGATTTAATATTTTTATCCAAAATCCACTATATACACCGATCAGCCACAATATTAAAACCACTGACAGGTGATGTGAATAACTTTGATCTTCTCATCACCATGCGATGTTCTGCTGGGAAACCTTGGGTGCTAGCACTCATGTGAATGCCAGTTGACACGCACCACCCATCCAAACACTGCTGTGGACCAAGTACACCCCCTCATCACAACAACACAACCCAATGGCAGTGGCCCCTCAGCAGGACAATGTGCCCTGACTCATTGCAATCACTGCTCAGGAACAGCTCAAGGAACACAGTGATGGGCCCAAGGTGTTGTTGGCCTCCAAATTCCACCAGATCCCAATCTGATGGAACATCTGTAAGATGTGCTGGAGCAGGTCTGATCCATCATCACAAAAGCAAAATTAAAAAAAAAAAAAAAAAAAAAAAAAAAAAAACTCTGTAAGCAATTAGCTGATCCATTTCCTCAGTATAACTCACACAGTCATTGAACACTTTGCCACTCAAGCTGCACCCTTTACCCAAGGACAGAAGGAGGGGGTGAGATGGTGCCTGACGACCTATGACCAGACTGTCATAGTTGGACATGGCCATTTTATACATGGTATATATTGCCTGGCCATGTCTGACTCCGTCAAAAAAGTTAGGTACGACTGTGTTTGTCTGTTTTTAGAAAAGCCAGTCTTTGATGTGAAAATATCAGATTTCCACACTGTCAGAAAAAGTAAATGTGTGCTTCCTGCTAACTGTTCAGTTTTAAAATAGCAGCGAAGCCTGGAGCTGACAGAAGTTTTTTTAGCAGGGCTGAGCACTGGATGGTTTGGTGACCTGGGCCAGATTAGATTTGTTGCTCCCAAATTGACGCTCCTCTCATCAGTTAACCATCTTAGCAAGTGTGCCCAGCTAATATAAAGGTTTTCATTATACATAATTCAGAAAAAAAACTATACTCAGCCAGGCTGTCTTTTCCTTCAGAGCATCTCATCAGTGGAATTCAACATCACATTAAATAAGGGAGTCACCATCATATCATTAATTGAAGTCTAATGCTTAGAAATGACACCCAAAATCTGAACACTGATGCTGTTTCATCCACCTGTCTCATCTGATGAAGGATTCTGCCCTCTCAGTAATGTAACTCTATTATAACTCTATTATATATATATATATATATATATATATATATATATATATATATATATATATATATATATATATATATATATATATATATATATAATATCATGGGCGAGGCTAGCCCATTTTTAGGGGTTTAAAAAATGTATATGTGAAGGACGAAAATGAAAACACCCCCGCATAGCAAATGGTATCATCCTTTTCTCATGCGCTACTTCTCCTCTGTACCTGCACTGCTCCACAGCCCGACCGTCATCCAGCGCGACAACATGATTGTAGATTTAATATCGCGGGCAAATGGTGAATTTAAGTTGCACACAGTGAAAGCACTACACCCTAAGTTATCTTGAAATCGATTAGTATCATCATCACTCGCTGAATCACTGGAGACCGATTTAGGGACCATCATTAAATTACTTTGCATAAATATATTAATATAAAATAATTGCAATATCTTCCATGTCATGTAACCCAGTGACTCCAAACCAGCAGCAGATTGTATTAGCAAACTTGACGAATGAGACACAGCTCTCTCTACTGTACTTTAGTGCTTCCTCTATTTTATATGAATATTAATATGCAGAAATTATGATAAGAAAATAATGGTAAAAAAGTTCTTTAATGCTCAAGAGGTTAACATATTTTTAAGCAGCAATTTCAACTTCTACACTATTTTGTCTCATGTCTTAGATTCAGATTCTTAAATTCTGAAGTTGGACTCATTGGGTGCTCAGCACCCCTAAAGCTGTGACCCTAGAATCGCCCCTGACCTGACCTATATATATATATATATATATATATACCTCATGTATTATATCATGTTTTTTTTTTTTTAACTATTGAATGTGTTGTGTATTTATATTTTTCTAGTGTGCCCATTAACATCAAGTGAAGTGACTGTCAATGAAAACTAGCTGTTCAGCTGACTTGGGTGCACAATATCTCATATGTCAGTCAGCAGGTTGTCATTATGTTTTCTCTTAGCTATCTATTAACATGCACATAACGTGGAAGATGTGGTTGATTTGAACGACTCCATGACATTTACTTGAGTAGGATCTACATTTTTAACATAAATGCTAAAGGAATGACAGAGCCATTCATCTGAATTTACATGACCTTTTTTGGGTGTAATGAGCACTGACAGTTTGAGAGTCCACAAGCAAGGCTTTTCACATTATAGCCCCTGTTTAAAGTGACTATTTAAACTCTCACCAAAATGCAACCTAGGCTTTTGACAAAAGAGGCACTTTTAAGATTGACCGTGTTTTCGTTTTCAGCTCAAACTCATTTTCAGTGGGAGTGCATGGGGCACTTTTACGTTAGCATCAAAATTGCTATTTCTAAAACATTAAGAAGCTTCGACACAACATGAAACTTTGTTCGTTAGCCTAGGTTGCATTTTGGCGGAATCAGTGTGCAAAGTACAAAGGTGTATTTTAGACTCGTAAGGCAACAGTTAGTAGAAATTGTACCATCAACAACCTCATTTGGCTACATATGAGCAAGCTCACCAATATTTAACTAAGAAGGAGGAGCGCTGCTGTGTGTCCGAGTGTGTGTGATAGCAAGGCACTGATCAGGTGGATACTGTAAATTGCATAACCTGTAGTGATCAATTGGCAGCAGAAACACATGTCACCCTCCATTAAGAGAGCCACTGTGCACATTAACACGGGAGGCAAAGCTGTTAACTTTATTCATTATATTAATCTCCTGACACACTGACAGGATTGATCAGACTCTAATGTGCACTATTGTTGTTTGTTGTTCTTCAAGAGACACACATACAGCAGGTTCATACAGTACAGTTGTCTGGAGCACAGCGCGCACCTGACAACACAATATTTTTAAAACCTACAATCCCATGGGTGCAGGTACAGTTGTTAGATACACAATGTGTGCTGAGTGTGAAAACGACAACTGCAACGGTCAGAAACTAGCATTGAGACTGACGTTGTGCTGCTTCGCATCAGGCATTAGCTGGGGACCCATGTCTTTCTCTAGGTAACAAATTGGTGGGTGGTATGGGTTCTCTGAATAAACAGTTGATTGAACAGACTTGGCATGGTGCAATGGGGCCTGGCCAGGGACAGTGCCTGGACCTGTAACTTTACAAACAATTGGAGTGAAACTGCCCCCTTTCTATCTTGCTTGCATTATGTAGTAAGTCTATCTTGTCAGGTTCATTCCCAATGGATACTTTATACTGTGAGGACCCCATTTTGTCTTTAGTTTTTTGCTGTCCCATTTATTTTTTTAGCATTTTTTAAAAAGTGGTAAATGAATGTAAATATTCTTCAAATTACTTGATGAGTTATAAATGCCAGCAAGCAATATAGAGTAACAACACTAACCCAGTACAGTTTCAAATGATGTGTTTGCTGGCTTTTAACATCCATCTATGTTCAATGCTGCTGTCCCAGTGTGACACTGTGCCTCTTGTCTTTTGTCTGCGCCAAATTATCTACCATTACTCATACATTATGCACCATTTTTGACCTAGGAACCAGTTACAGTTTGGTGGAATTTGGTAAATATATCAGGCTAAGGTCTGTTCTTGTTTTGCTTTTTCAGATTTCTCTGATCAGCATTGGATCACTCCTCCTCAATAGAGCCAGAGGACACCCAGCACCCGGCAATGCCACTGGAATTCTAAGAAGGACAAAATAGGAGAGGTATGGAAACACAGATACAAACATATATGCATGAACTAACAGTCACTGTGATGGTTGGCAGCAACTGCGTTCTGTGTTCTACGTTCAGGCAGTCAGACATAGACAGTTTGGCCATATCATCTTTATAACTTTTTTGCAGCAAAATCAGAAATGAGTGCACCTAAAGATCAGTAAAAATCCTTGGCACACAAAGGACTAATGTTGGTGTGCAAATAGGGTAAGTATGACAGATCAGATATTGAGTTTTTCCAATGGAGAATTTGGGTAATAATTTTATAGTTCACCTGTGTTTCCCTTCCAAGGCACTTGCCAATGAGGTTCTGTCTCTCACATCTGACTAAACAATGCCATTGCATTCACAGACCTCAGCACTTACTTCACTCATTGTTATTATTATTATTATTATTATTATTATTATTATTATTATTATTATTATTATTATTATTATTATTATTATTATTGTTGTTGTTGTTGTTGTTGTTACTATTATTGTTGTTGTTGTTATACAAAATGCAAACAAGCTTTGAAAACATCAGGCATAATAACAATGATAATAATAATAAGAAGAATAAGAATAAGAATAATATATTTCTAAATTGATTTGATTGTCTTATTTCGTCCTATGTCCGAATAAATACATAAATAAATAAATAAACAGAATAAATTGGAAAAAAAAAACAAAAAACAAAAAAAAACTTTAGTATTTGGTAAACTTTGAACACTTGAAGAAACCACATATACATTTGACTGTATCAACAGTATATATGAATCCTAATCTTATGTTCTGTGACGGTCTAAATAATAAATGACTAAATGATTGCAAAGTCCCAAACAAGATGGACTCTGAGTGAAGGAAGTAGTTTGAGAAAACAGAGTTGCCTTCCAGTCAACACTCAATCTGTCCATCAGTTCAGTGATAGGCATGGTGTCATTGCTGTGGTCTGGAACAGTGCCACAGAATGACAAGTCATCAGCGTTGGCATGATGTACTTGTTAGTTCTAGTTAGTGTGCCATTGTCCTTTTGTTGCATCCTTCAACATTGTTGGAAGGCTTTGGCCCAATTTGTCATGAAAGGTTTTAACAAGTCAATTTCTTTAACTCGCTCACTCTGCTTGAATATAATACTTTTGGTGTGCTGTCCATTCTCCATTCAACAATTCATTTTTTGAAGGGTCTCAGTGCCACTGCATCTTCAACAGATGACCCTTTTTTTTTTTTTTTTTGTATTTTTGTGTTCGTGTGTTATCAATAACTTTGTGTTAGTGCAGTTTCTGCAATGTCCTGAAAAAAATAAAAAATAAAAAAAAAGACTATTATACTTCTAAGAAGGTACACTTATTTGATTATTCCAATCCATTGGAATCAGTAATCAGTAATATAGTATATTAGTAATTCATTAGTAATCAGGCAAATCACAATAGACTCCCCATATATTGTGCTAATCTTGTGTGTGTGGAATTTGTCTAATTGTATGCCAGTCAATCATTCAAATACGTGATCTAATGTTGATACAAAACTATTAGGTGCAACAGAATTAACAAACTTTAGGCTGGTCAAAAATCATTATTTTAAAAAAAGGACATTTTCTTCGCCTAATCTCTCTCTGAACTTCATGCAGCAAGAAGTGTATTTAGTTTTTAGTTTTCATTTTCAGTGGTCCTGGGTACTATTCTTAGCTCCAGCTCTCCTGTTCTCCCTGTGTTTGTGTGGGTTTTCTCTGGGTGTTCCAGGTTTCCTCGACCAGGGCCAATATAAATGCAGAGAATGAGTCTCACTGAGTCGCACTGATTTTAACTGTGTGTGACAGGAAATTCAGACTTCTCTTTCTTCTTCTTCCATTCCTATTTATTTCAGTCATTAGCTCAGGTGCAGGCAGAGTATGGTTTATCTCATCTGATCTGACGCATCTTCTTCTGCTGCGCCACTTCCATAAAATAAAATTCCACTTTCATCATCTATCCAGTCAATTGAACATCAACATATACAGTTCTATGAGTAATTACACTCTTTTTGTAAGATGAACATGTATAATGCTGTTATTAACATCTGATGTGAACACCTCAAATTAACAACGTAATCCTGAACCTCCCTTTACCGTCTCTGCTTATCTTTTATTTACAGACTCAACACTTTTCTGTAATTCTCTCCTGCTAATTTAGATTGCTTCCTGTCTTGCCTTCTGTAAATACCATTTTCTTTATTTCTTCTCGCCTGTGTTACTGCTGAACAGAAAACCAGCTGAGAAACAGTCCCTCTCGCTGAGGCAGCCCTTTGAACACTGAGCTTTTTTAACAGTTACATCGAAGCACACTGCTGTGCTTTTTACTCAAACTTTATAACTAACATGTAAGTAAAGTAAAAGCTATTCCATCAAACAGTTGTATAACCGTTTTTTGTTTGTTTGTTTTTTTTTCATATCATAGCGTTATACAATATTGTAGTTAATATATGAACAGAGCAGGGGGTAAGGCCTTGTAAGGTCATGTTGTTCTGCTGATTGTGGGGTGGGCCAATTGTTCTCATCAGACTCGTGTCTAGTTGAGCTTCCTTTCTCTCTCTACATAACTCTTTCTCTCCCTCAAAGCACTTCACATGAAAAGCAAATGGGGTGCCTTTCAGAACCATCATTAAAAAATCATTATCATCTCTCATTTCTCCCTGACCTTTCACTCAGTAAGCCAGGCGTTCATTTGGAATCATAAGTTCACAGCCATCTATCAATCAGTCCATCTAACAATCCATCCACATGCACTGTTTTATCATTAAGTCCTTCAGAAAATGTGTTGCTACTGAGAACTTTATGGTGGCATTTGTAATGGTTTTGAAGTTCGTATGATAAATCTTGTTTTGTCTCCTTTTTTATTTACATAAAATGTAGCAAATCAAAGCCACCAACAGACATAAGCACTGAATTCTGTTTTCTGATTTTTAGTCTCCAATCCAACTTAAGAGAGAAATATCTGACAAATCTCTTGACAAAAATATAATGTACACAATCCACCACCTTTCCAATATGACAGTATTCTATAGCACAGATGGAAACATGTCTGTTTGTTTGACACAAATAGAATGAGCTGAAAAAAAAAATTGTATCGTTTAAAGCAGTTTAAAAATCAGTACCGACTTCTGGTCAAATTGTTTTGTTAGACATTGGTATAATTACTGGCCTGGAGCTGGATGGTTCACAGTCATATTAGACACATATGGAACGCACAGTTCACAATCAGTGTGCCTTCTATGTATTAAAGTTGAAATCAAGCTTATTGAGGTTGAGGTGAAGGATCAGCATGTAATGTAGCTGTAAGGACAAGTTAAACAAATTACAATTACAACAAAATGCGTTGTTTGTTATATTAAAGAAGACAGGAAAAAATGGCTGATACAGTGCAATAATACATCATTTGTCTGTGCTATTCCAGAACTGTTACAAATCACTGTCAAAACATGCATTTGTTTCATTTTGAGTCAACACTATGGACAATGTTTCATACCATTCAGACACAAGGTCAAGGTAAGGAAAAGTCATAGTTTGGGTAAAAATAATTACTAAGTTAAATAAGTGGGCCTCTGTTGTCATGTTATAATAATACAATTCAATCCAGTCTCACAGCAAAGAGTGTTATAGACCCACTGGGCTACTAGGGGACAGCGTGTGAGTGTGAAAAGTACATGCATGTATGAAGGTGCAGTGGACTGAGAGCAAAGGAGGAACGTAGTAAAACAAAAAAAAAAAAAGCCAGAAAGTCAGGTAGTAGGATGTCAGGTGTGGTCAAGTCCCCATTACAGGACCTTTATCCAGGTGACCAGGGTTTGAATCCTGAGAACCAATCAGATAATTGGGGCTGTTTTCAGAAAGCAGATTTTTATTTATTTATTTTTGCAAAACCATGTTCTTTTCAGACACCCCACCAAGTGCTTTTGGTGCTTTTCAGGTGTAAGTGGACAATGCACGTTGATCATGCAATGAGAGAGTCTGTGAAACAGTTTCCGATACAGCTGATTGTTCATGTTGCTATTGCACTACTAAGCTGTGCTGGTTATCCTACACACAAATCTATTGAGTTTGCAGTGCATCAAATTCACAAGGAATGCTTCTATTATGTCTCCTCAGTCCTGTTCTTTCTTCATTCATTTCTGACACTTTCCTCTCATGTTTTCATCTGGCTGCCATGTTTCTTACCATCATCCATCAGCCACTGCTGGGCAATTAGTGCGACATATTAACCTATACAATGAGTATTGATTAATCTGTTGGGGCTTACACTGAAAAGCTCATATTTCTCATCATGCCACTCGGTTGCTCATTCTGTTTTCAAATCAAATTGATTAATCAAACATGTTGGATAATTAACCTATTCAGTTTCTATTGATTGATTCATTTTAGAATGTCTCACTTTTTGGTCTATTTGGATGATGATTGTAGACCATTCTTTTTCTACAGTGGCACGCTTGTCCAAACTTTTTTTTTTTTTTTTGTTTTTTCTGATTTATTTTCTCTATTCATAGATTCAACAATTGTGTTTGTTTAACTCTTGGAACCAGTGTGCACTACCCAAAACAAATGATGGACATTTGGATATGGGTGCATATATGCATGTGCATGGATAAGCAATCAAAGTCAAATCAAATGTGTCACATTAATGTTGGGGACCAAAAATATTAACAAAACACAAAATAAAAATTCAGAGGTCACAGAATGAACAATCAAGTGAAACATTCAGATATCCCTAACTGAATAGTGTAAGGGCTATACTAAGATATAACTTTCCCAATAAGCCCGTGAAATATTGACCTTCTATATAAATGAATTAAAAAAAAAAAAAAAAAAAAAAAATAGAATGGCACTCAGCAGAGAGCGTACTTTCACTTAGCCCCCCTCATTCTTCGATACCACCCACCTGGAATATGGCAATTTTTTGTTTTGTTTCTCTTGATTAGTGTTTTATCCACGTGTTATACCCTGAGAAATAAGCCAAAAAGTAAAAGACATAACATAAAACTAAATAAATAAATAAAAACGATGTTAAAGCAAGTGAGAATAAATTCCTGGATTGGTCCCTTTACACAGAACAGCACCAAAAGTTAACGCGGTCGATCCTGGGCCGAGACCCATCCTCCATCCATGTTGCTGGGAAATCACTTGAGATTGTTTTTGGTGGCTTTGGCAGAGGTTTGCACTCTACTAAGTGCCATATTTGTATTGTCAGTGTACAGTGGGATTTTTCCCCTTTGTTTACTGCAAAATGTTCAATTCATTTCATAAATGCTGAGATCTTATAATCAACATATAGGCCACAAATGTAATGAACAAGGATTAAAAGCCTGGATTTTCTATTTCTATCTGGCATCCTTTCACGTTAACAAAAGTTTACCAATCAGGGTGACTGGGATCATAAGCCAGCGGTGTGGAACTTAACTACAGTGATCCCAGCATGCCCATCACAGTACTTTATTCTACAGTAAAGCTTTTTAAATACTGCATTCAGCTGTCTCTGACTGGGAGATGGCCCACTTCTATTCAAGCTCAGTGGATACAAGAGGACAGAGGGAGTCAAAGGCTGCAAATATACAACATAATGACTCCAATAATAGCCAATGCTTTTACAAACATGAGGCCATAATTTCTTTGACTTGATGACAAATGTATGACAGCTCACAACATCCATGTCAGGCCAGTCATTTTTATTTTCATGCACTTTGTACAGTGTTTTAAACAGGTAACATTTAAACCTCTTATTTTCACAATAACTGGTGTTTGTCGGCAGGTAAAAAAGAAGGGAAATAAGCATGAAATTATATTTTCACTGTTCTCTGAGTCCAGAGATGATCTTCAGTCAGAGGGTTAGGGTGTATATTATTAAAAATCTGTAAACAAACACCCCCAAAAAGGAAAAAAAAGAAAATATTTAAGACACCCCAGGGTAATGGGCAACGCAAAACACTGATCTCAGTCTGACTGGAGCCTCTCATTCTAGGATTGCTTCTACTGTAAGCCGTGCGGGGTAAAAGTGTGGCCCAAATGGCTGATATTTATGTTCATGTACGATAAATGGAATGATGAATGCCACTTTTATCTGCTGGCTTGGCGTGTCTTCTCCAACAAGATGATGAATGGTTGGCATTAGACCGCTTTCTTAAAAGGCCTCTCTTGGAGAATCCATTGGCTCTGATAGTGAAATCGTCACTCTGAAAAAACAAGCCTTGCAGAGCGTGTCAGGGAAATGGTGCTTCATGGAACCATCACTGTTTTAAAGCCAATTAAACTCTGAGATCGCTTCCTCACCCTATTCAAAATGCAAATAAATAATCCAGAAATATGCCATGTTTTATGGCTTAAAGAATTAACAGATTAAGACAGACACCTGAACTGCCAGAAACAGTATATTATGACTAGATATATTGCTTAAACATTGTGTGCTTAACCCTTTCTTGAAAGTGGTGTAAATGTATGTCATACGAAAAGGCTATTGTTAGTCATTGTTCATTTGAATCTTTTCATGGGATTTGTTGCCAAAAAGTAAATTGGAGGATTGCCAGCCTCATCCTTTAAAAGTAGTCATGTATGGTAGTTCATTAGACTGAATAGATCATATCTTTATCACGCTGACTTTGTGCTGAAAATGTCACACATCATGACTCATCATGACACTTTTTAAGATGTGTTTTGATAGATATTTTTTTGATGTTAGTATTTGAAGGGTTTTACTGTATCCAAACACCTTGATTAATCACACTCATGTGTATACATAGTCATCAACTTTTGTAAAATTATTTTTACAAAAGACTTTCCGTTAAGAGTTTTAGTGAGGTGTGATTGCTGTTGCAATGTTTTCCTTCCCTGACAACAGTAAAAAGAGGCAGAAGGCATAAAAAAAAAAAAAAAACAATGACATTTCAAAAGAGTCACATATGTGCAAGAGAACATAGTCAGTGGCAGCACAGGTGGCTCTCCACATGACAAAAAGCAGTCTTCATGAACTTGAGATGAACACTTATTCTAAAAGTGTATGGAACTTCCCCAAATTGTGAGTAAACAGAACTGTTAAATGGTACTGTTGTGCATCTTTTCCTCTTTAGTGTGCCCCATGCTCAGGTCAATTTATACGAAAAGGAATTTTACGTGCTGGTCAGAAGTTACTCTCATTGGCGCCTCTCTGTCGTGCTCCACCAAACCATGCACTTACCAAAAGCCCACTGGTAAAGAGGCATTCAGCCCCATATCTCCCCAACTTCCCCCTTAATTAGGTGATCAATTATTAACACACCAATAAACTTCCTGAATAAGTAATGGCGTTAAAGCTTATGTGGCGTTCCAAGCCCACTGCCCAGACATTTGGTCAAATATTTGTTGTTGGTGTCTGTCGAGAAAACAGTGATGTTTATTGGCTCAAAAATGTAGGTAATTTTGAGTTTTCCATTTATTTTAGCTGAAGGAACAGTGTTATTAAATTAGATGCTGGGCTGGTTTGTCATCAGCAGAAAAACATGAAAACACGCGCAGGCGCTTAACGAAGACTGAAAGTTTTGGAGTTGGTGAGTGTTCCTGTTCTCTTTCGGCCTTTCAGCCCTTCAGGCTCCTTTTTGTTTTGAACTATTAACTTCTTTTATCAAAGTCCAGGTATTCATTATTTCTATGTCTGCTACTTTTATGAGTTAAACAGGATGCTCAGTCTGAGGCTGGGCTGAAAGACTTTCAGGTAATTATATATATATATAAAAATAGACCTCAGAAATCCAGGCTTTATCATTAATAACAGTGGGGCCCAGTAACCTTCAGTTCAAATGGAAGTCTTGTCATTGAAAGCTAAAGTATCATATTGGGGTTTTCAATTTCACTTTAGTGGTTAGAATCAGCAAACAGGTTTTTTTTATGTAATTTTTATGCATCTTGAAACAAGAAACACAAATCATTCATGTGTGTGAAAGATTCCTTTGAGTTTACAACAGGGCTGATCCTTGTTTTTGTGCCTGCACTCCTGAGCTGCACTGCTCATCCTACCGACGATTCTGTCGCTGACTCTGTGTGTGGATCTGTGCACCAAATATTCCTGCACAAAGTTCAGAGAATTGAAATTAGTCAGATATTAGTAAACAGATATTGCTTTCATGATCATTATTAGTTTTCTTCTTTCTTTTAATGTCCTGTCAGCTTGTGCTTGGTGCACGTGCAACATCATTTTGGTGAGTTAGTCAGACTGTGACTGCTGTGTGAAGAACAAGTTGCCCACAGTAAAAGTCTGTGTAGCCAAACTGTGGAAGAAAATATGTTTAATTGTATAATTTAGTTACACAAACATAGATTCAGATTAATTAGTGAATATAAAAGCTGATGACAAAATGTTTTTTTTTTTGCAGTTGAATAAATATGTTCCTACTGTTTGAGTCCTTCAAGCCTAAACTCTTACTTATAAACATAGCACTTGGCAGCGAGCTCTGATGTCAGACCTAGAGAGGCATGTGATGCTACCATGAGCAACCAGTCTTGTCAAACTGAAGTACTGCTTCTGTGAGAATATCAATATACAATACATTGCATCCTAAAATTTGGAGACAGAAAAGCAACAGCATTAACTGTTTGGTCAAATGTTTCTATATTTTGGTCTCTGCAATAGAAATGGTTCTCCAGAGAATTTTTGTATTTTTTTTTTCGGTGATGACATTTCTTGGAGTCAATTCAAATACTTCATCTCCCTCAAATCTGTAATCAGAATGATAAAATTGTTGAAATTGTCATAAAACCACATGTAAAACATTATGACGCACAAGACCTAAGTCTTAGTGAGTCTTAGTGTCAGCCCGGGTTTGCCTGCGGGACATCTGCTTTGTCAAAGTGAAGACAACTTGTGTTGTGTATACTGTCTGTTACTGTATCACAAACCCTGGAGACTGTTCTTCATGCACCATGCCCCATCAGATGTCATTTCCTTTAACCATAATTGCCAATTTTGTCGGAACTAAAAAAACAACACTGCATTCCTTACCCCAGCCTAACCCTGCCCTGAATGTACCTTACTGTTTTATCATAACACACCGGCGGGATTGTTTTGGGAACAGTCATGTGTGCCGTGTTGAAGAGACTGACGAACAACCCATTTTGTTGAGGACTTGTTGAGAATTTGCTTGACAAGGTACTTCAGAGGAATGAATAAGTCTAGCCACAGTGTGATTTGTACAACGGCTGTCTGCTCGGAGATTCCATTTCACTTTGCATTCCTCATCAGGCCGACTTGTTCATTTGGGAGAGGGGCTCCATCTGCCTCAGTCATCAGAGCTCTTTCATCTGGCCCCTGCTGAGCCGTAATAACTTCCTCTTTTGTTGATCTCCTCTGTTTCTCTCTGGATGTCTCCTCTCTTTTCACACCTTGCCTGCTCCATCCATTTCTTTCTCTTTCTCTCTTCTTTTTCCTATCCAACCCTTTTTTTTTAAAAATCTTTTTGTTCCATTATATTCTTTTTCTCTCTCTTGCTGTCCTATATTTCATGTTTCCCTCTCTTTTTTTAACAATTGCTAACAGCTTTGTATATGTCTAAACTCCTTGCACAGCAACGCACGTAAGTCACATAATTAGCCAAATAGTTAATGTTCTGCCCCAAAGCATTTTTTTTTTTTTATTATTATTATTTCATTAAATAGCAATTCCTCCAATAGCCAGTTATAGCACAACTTTGAAAATACAAAAGTTGACGGCATTGCAAATGCTGCATCACTCGGTCACACTTTCTTGTCCTACGTGCATACAATAGACAGTATGAAAGACATTTTTTTTTTTTTCATAGTTAAGTATAATACACTCATATACAATTTTTTGGTTGTTGAATGTATACATTTTTGGCAACATACTACCTTAAAGTGAATGAGTCATCTTTACTTGATGTACAGTAGAAAAAAACAGTGCCAGAATTGTTGCCGATAAAACCTCATGTTCAGCATAACGTGAAGTGATCAACAGAAAATCATGTCCTCATACCTTAAAGGACAGAATAGTTTGTTTGACTATGAAAACAACAAATATAACCAGAAAATGGACTTGGGAGCCATGAGTAGTGGTATCTTAGCCGGGATCTTTAGTTATTTTACATATAAAGAAGGGTTATTAACACACAATATGGTTATGGTTATTATGAAAGCAGCTGAAGTGGTTCAGACTTCTCAATGGAAACAAAAATCCCCTTGAGTGTTTCTATTCATTTTACGTGATAATGTAATATTCAAGTTTCTCTTATAGTTTCTATTTTGGCCTGTGTGATGTTTTATTTTGTCATTTAGAGATACACCACATGGTAACAACATTTGTCCGATGCCTTTTTCGTTTTGTTCATATAATCAGTTTACGTCCAGGTTTGAGTCAGAGCCCTTAACCTTAATAGATAGGATTGTACTGAGTTGTCTAAGTCTGTTTCAAGGCCATTCCACTTTAGATAGGAAATTTAAAAAATAATAATAATAATGTCTAATAAAGGTTGAAACCAGGTCAAGACTGAATTAATTCATCATTAATATTTACTGGCTACAGAAACTTTCAACATACACTCAAGCCTGACTTAGTTTTCCCTCTCATGTGTATGTCATCAACCCACAGATTTGCACTCCACATGCTGGCCTTAGTGCTACATAGTGAAATATGCTGGAAGTCCACGGACAAAGTGAGAAGTGGCATTTTGTGGTCATTTAGAGTGATTTTATAATCAATAAAACATTTTTTTTTCGTACAAAGAGACTTTCCCAGAAGTAACAAACATATTGATTTAGATCATTGACAGCAGTTGATTCTCTAATGAAATTGCAGTTCATTGTATAATTCCATAGTAAATGTCAAGTGAATGTCACAGTCTCTTGTGCTTTATTTGTATTTGCATGTCTTTCTCCGGCACTCTCTGTGTTTCAGTTAAGTGACATTTAGCTTGACTGTTTAAAGATAAGAAACAATAAAATAAGAGAGGGTGAAGATATGCCAATTTCACATATTTTAAATGTATAGTCACATTCATATAAATTGAAAATCAACAAATATGTTGCTGCTGCAGCTCGGCTCCTGCCTGCCCTGCTCCTGTCTGTTTACATGGAGTTTGACTTTGATCATTATTGATGGAAATGAAGACACGGTGTTCCTTTACCCTGCTGAAACAGAGAGAAAGTGGGAGGGGGAAAGAGAGGGAGCGAAAGAGTGAAAGAGAAACAAAGAGCGCACAGGAAAGAAACTGCCTCTCACCTGTATTCTCTTCATGTCTCTGACGTATTCGACGCATACAGACATTAAATGCTGGCATGATGTCCATATGACAGTCTACAGATGGTTTTCAGGTCTGTTTTTGCTGAGAACCATGCATCTGAAAAGTGTGACTTACTCCAGCAGTGTGTCTGCTGTAACCGATTAACATAGACGGCGATGAAAATCAGGACGTTCTGCCACACACACGCGCTGCTCACACAGCCAGTGTGGCCAGATTTACTGTTTGTTACAGTCCTACTGATCGCAGCATTTGAACACTGGTATGATACAATAAATTTGCTTCCATCAAAATACAGTTGCTGTGTCTTAGCTTCATTTGGCCATGTTACATATTCAGTGGTGTACAGCTGTGTAGAAAATTGTTTCTTTTTTCTGCATCTTTTTACCTTTAGGTAACCCAAAATTGTCAATATATTGTATAAATAATGCATTGTTGCATATTTTACATTATATCAGATTAGGATACAATGCACATTTGTCTCTCAAAATAAGAGAACGTTGGGCCAAACTCAAGACCCTTGAAACTAACAACTGAAGTTCAAGCCAAAGTTGCTTTGATGTCACTTGAAGGAACTCAACCTTCCTCTTCCTCAACGGATAATCAGGGTGTAGCATGCCAGCGTTTTCTAAAGTGTGCTAAATGAAGGGATTTGTGTTTAGAGTTTTGCAAAAATGTGATTTACAATTTTTACTGGAGTGAAAGCATTAGGAGTTTGCTTGGAGTTTTGCAGTTTGTGGAGTTTTCAGAATTGTGTGCTCATTTCCAGTATTTATATGTAATGGAAAAAAAAGCTGCTGTAGAAACATGGCATTCACTTTCTTTCAGAAATAAACAGATATACTACAGTTAAGTCCATGCAGACATTATAACCATCACACCTGACAACGCAGCACCAATAAATACTGAATCTCAAATACTGAATCTCTAACTTAATTATTCAATTTTAAACGCTGATCTGTATGTGCCTCCCTGTGAATGTGTTTATGCACATTCATTTGCTTATGAGCTTAGTATAATTTAGCGATGTTCTTGACAGAGCTAATGAACACCAAAACAACAAAGCGTTGGTGAATCCCACCTTATTACCTGACTTCAGACAAATCGCGCGATGCAAACTATCTCATTTGTTTGCTTTGACAAATTCAAATTGAGAACAGACTCTGTTAATACGCCCTGGCCAAGCGGGATTGGGTTGGGGCCGCTATTCAATTATGAAAGTTTTCACATTGGTAATTAGTCAGGGCTGTAACATATTGTTTTATGGCCTTGATTGTGCATTGAGGTGGGAATGAGATGTTTTTAATGTGCGCGGTGAGGGGATTTTGCTTGTTAATGCACTAATGTCTGTAATGAAGCTATGCAATTTAAAAAGCAAAGTGGATGACAAAGAGACCTGCACACACACACACACACACACACACACACACACACACACACGAAAATACAAACAAATCAGTGGGGAAGCCTTAAGATTTTTTAAGAAAAGACATGTTGAATGCGTACCTGGCTCTTCAGCTTCCTATGAAGAGGTCATGCGTCTACTGTGATTTTAGCAGTGTTAACATTGTTCCTAAAACTGTGATGAAAAACATTTGAAAACAACCTTTTTCCATCACTACAATGATGATGAGATGACACTATTCAGCACTAACTGTGAATATATCACCAGCAGATATAATACACTGTGTTCAATCAGAACAGCATTCTGTTATGTCTGTGCTTCTGTGTGTGTGTGTGTGTGCTTCCAGACTGTTGTGTTTGGAAGCCGACCTGATTGTGGGCTGAGACACATTAAGACTACTGTATGGGGATTGCTGTTTGCAAGATTGTAAGCTTTTTTATAGTAGCAGTTTGAGCTTCAGTCTGAAACTTGTGACGAGCTTAAATCTAAAAGCCCGCAATGAGCAAAAGCACCTGGCACCTGAAAAATGTTTTTGAAATGTTTATTTGCCCTTTACAACAAGATGAACTTGAATTGGCATTAAACTGACTCTGGAGGAATTCCTTGAATTTTAATCATCAGACCAATAGAGAAGACAGTTTCTTCAAAGCTGGATTATTAGTCATTCTTTTAGATAATGATAAATTAGATAATGATAAAATACATATATTAATATGTTTTGTGTGTATTTGTATCATATGTTAAATATAATGTGATGACTAAAAACACAATAAAGCATTTTTTGTTGACTAAAGCTTGAATAGTCACAGTTGTCTTATGTGACACATTTGCACAGACTTTTAGTTGGCCTTAACTAGATTTAAAAAAAAAAAAAAAAAAAAGAAGAAGAAGAAGAAGAAAGAAAAAAAAAATAGCTGACAAACTAAACGTAAACATTGGCATTAACATAAAAATCAGGTATGTGGTATGGATTTGAAACAAATGAGTGTGAACACAAAGCAGATTTAAGTGATCATAGCTTGGGGCAGAGGAATGACCAGCACACGCCTCTCTCTACACTCATCTCTGTCTGTTGGGTTGAACGGTGTGTGTCACAGTTGTTCCTTTTATTATGCCAAAACATTAAAATAGGCTGAGAGAGGTTTTTCATTTTTATTTATTATTATTGTTGAAAACCTTTTTATCATTTAAATAGATTGCTCAATCTCTTTGTGTTTTACTTCACCCTCTCTTATTTCTGGCTGTTCGTTTTCCTTTTCAGTCCAGACATCATAAGAAAATATAAATTACATGCGTTTCTGATGCCATAAAATAAATGTAACGCGATGTAACATTTGAGTTGAAAAGGAATACAGAAAAAAATTTAAAGACAATGTAAAATATAAAAAACAGTATCCAAATTTGGAAGAATGCGGTAATAAAATGGGTGTGAATTTTTAAGAATATACAGAGTGCGGAAAAATATATCCCGCATCTTACTTTAATGGTCGTCTCTGGAGCAGTGCCAACTCGTTAATGAGTAATTTAAAAAAATAAAAAAAAAAAAAAAAAACACACTCAGACAGACAGGAAGGGAGGAAAAAGAGACAGCGAGGGATCCTTTTTTTTTAATGGCTTTTAGCCTCCACACTTCTGTGTGTGTCTTCACCTTATGTTGCTATTGCCCTGCACGGTACACAGCTGTGCGTAAAATCCAGGAAGACGGTGCCTAAGCCTTTAAAGGCTGAAACAGTTGGCAGTGTAATCAACTAGAAATAATGGCATTTTGACACGTTTAGATTTTTTTTTCCAATACATTAAAAACTTTTGCTTCTGATTGTTCAGTTATTTCAAGATAAATAAGTCTTTAAGACGTGTCATGATCATTCTAAATCTTGAGGGATTCCTGCAACTTTATCTTTCCATCTCCTCTTCTCATACTGACTTATTACACTTGTAAATAGCAAAGCGCTGGGTCTCCCGCCGTCTCCCTTTTCCTGACAATCCCAATTAGTCCTTGTGGCTCATTACCAGCAACCCCTACTTAATCAGAAGCCTGAAACACAGAGGAAAGGATGGGTGAAAGAAGGAAAAAAAAGACTGAGAGTAACAGGAGGGGGGAGAAGAGAAAAGATAACAGTAAAATGCGTCGACGAGGTCCATCTAAAAGCTCTTACCCCATGCTGGCATTTAAACCCACCATATCTGCAAACCCTTTGACTTTTCCAAAAGTATAATTACCACTAATGCGCAATGTTTTTCAAGAGCAGTTGACCCTTGTGTGTTATTGAACGCCCCACTAGCAATGCAGTGAGCGGCTTAATTGGCCGGTCATTAATGAGACAGAGGTGAAGGGTGACAAAGAAATTCAGGAGGAGGGTGAGGGAGTGTGGAGAATGATGGAGAGCAGAATATTCCTTTGTGTCATTAGGTAGTCTTATTCAGATCAGAGGTGTTGAGTCATATTGAGTAATACAGTATATGTGAAGATGATAACTGCTAACTGATTAAAACCAGGAATCCCAGGCTGTGGCATTACCGGGTTCAATGTTATCCCACAGTGTGAGTGCTGCATGACTGGACAACATATGTTTGATGCTCATAGACCAGTCCGAGCTTAAAATTGCATAATATGATTATTATGTTATTATTATATAATGGATAATCATATTTAAGCGAGGGCCTTGGGCTGAAAAAATGTTATCTCCTCACACATTTCATCGCAAATCTTCAAGCCAGTGCCATTTAACATTTGTTCTGATGGTGACTCTAGGGGAAATATTGTATATGGGAGTCAACATAATTCCTCTGGTCCACTTTGTGGGTACCAGCAATACCCCACGCAAATTTCACAGCAATCTGGTGGGCTGCATTGATATACATGTACCGATATCAGATTGATAAATTATCAATTGGGACATTGGCATCATTGGCTGTTTATCATGACCGGTGAGATACTAGCCAATAATATGAAATCATATATATTTGCACCTACAAAGTGGGTTTGCAATCCGCCAACACGAAACAAAGACATTAAGAGGATGAACAGCAGCAGCAACAGTGAGAACATTTTTTTTTGTTGTTGTTGTTTTTTTCTTATGCTTTTTCAGAGGGCGACAACACATCTCCAATTTGCGAGACGTGTCTTGAAATGGAGGAAATCAGAGAAGAAGAAAAATGAAGAAAAACAAAACTTATTAGAACTATGCAGTATTCAATATTCCTTTCTTACTAAAGCATAACTTACATATTAGGAATGTCTTTTTACATACAAAAATGCAATTATTAGTCCTCTTATTGCTCTCAGTCATGAGAAGTAGGTAATTCTCAATTACCAGTATTAGCTGAAATAAATCTATATCATGCATTCAGACAAAAAGACAGAAACAATCTAGTGTGTGTGTTCCTCAGAGGAGCAGTTGCATCTGTGCTGTGCTGCACATGCCATCACTAACAGAGGCAGGACACAGTGAGCCGGTGAGGGAGAGAGCTTGTGTGTTGGTGAATGCAAGTGTCAGTTACACATTCGGAAAACGCTGATGTAACAGTGAGATTGTGAGTTTATTTAAAGCAGGAGAAGCTTCAGTCTAAAAGTAATGAGTGAACTGAAGAAGAGCAAAAGATGGGAGTTGTTTTTGACTAAGACATGACTAAAAGGCCCAATGAACTAACATTTGACTGAATTAAAAAAAAAAAAAAGTGAGTTAATTTGATCAAAACTAACAAGAACCCTTGTCACTGACTGAGGCTGAGACTAAATGAACACCAGACAGATAGGAGGACAGGAGGAGGGCAAGGAGAGAGAGGAGAGGGAGGACTGACAGAGGTAAAGAAAATAAGAAGGAAGATGATAAAGTTTACCAACCCCATTACAACACACACACACACACACACACACACACACACACACACACACACGCACACACGCACACGCACACACACACACACACACACACACACACACACACACACACACACACACACACACACACACACACACACACACCAGTAGCTGTATAATAGGATTAGTGGGCTTCTAAAAAGGAGAGAGAAAACTCTGAGACACAAACACACATTCAACCACACGCAAAGCAGAAACATCCATTAGCAATGGACACACACACCCTCCTTTCACTCTTTATCATACAACAATCAATCGCTCACCCCCTCTGCATGCCTATTAGTGCATATTCTTTCTCTCGCTCTCTCTCTGTCTCTAAATCACTCTCACTCGTATTCTTCTTCTCAGTAACGTGAGATACCTAGTGCTTTTTACTCTTGCCTATTGTATTTAACCTTTTAAAGAGACGTCATGTGTAATGAAAATTTGCTAAGTAATGACAAAAAAGGAACATTCTTAAAATAAAAATGATCTTGTAGTGAGCCTCATGCAAGAACACATAATGTCTGCTGTGACGTGGGTGAGGGCTCTTGAAAGGTAGTTCCACATTATGTTGTTAAAGGGAAACAAAATAAACTTACTCTATTATCTCTTGTCTTTAACATTAACCAGTCGTACAGTACAGTGCCTTCAGTCCTGCCTCAACAAGTGTAGTTTTTTTTCCCCTTCGTGAGGTCGTAGTTTCTCCACTAATGTCATTTACTGCTCTGTTAGAAAATCAGGAACCATCGCCTGAGCTTAATCAAAATTTTGCCCGGCTTTAAATGGAAAACATTTTCACAGATTGTTCCGGTATTTCCTCTTTTAATTAACAATGTAACGTCTTATCGAGCAGCAGGGTTGACGCATCACCCAAAATGTATTTGTTATACTCTTAAAGAAGTTTAAAAACTTCTCAGAGAGCGGCCACATTTACATACCACTTCCAGATAAATTGGAGGGGGGGCACTTAATCCCAAATTAGGATCTTAATTTTGTACGCATGTTCAAATTCTTTAGCGGTCTACAGGGAGGCTTTTCTCTCACATTGGATAAAAGAAAAGGTTGAAAAAAAGATGACTCGTTGTTTTCCAATTTATCGTACGTTTACCAACTAATCATTTAAGAATACTTCTCCCTTTTTTTTTCTGTGCCTGTAATGCTACTCAACCAAGTACAACACTGTTGATGCCCTTCAGGAAAGTTAGCAAATCCAAAAGCAAAAACACAACCACCGTCCCACTCTGGCACAATTTTCATGTGACTAAAACAAGAACGCAGCCAAAATGTGTTATTGATCATTCTTAATGTAAGTGATGGGCTGAATTGTAAGAGAGTCCTGTCAACATATGACCATTTATTAAATGGAAACAGACCAAAGTCCACTCTCTGAGGTGCTCAGATTTCAGAGCAGAATGCAGGCGACAGGATCATGCAGTCCTCTCTTGACCCGGACCAATCCAGTTACTGGAAGTGATTACATTTTAAAGGAGTGTTTCTATATTAACTGGCTTCACTTTTCCAGCCTTTACAGTACTGATTTAGCAGCCCGCAGAAACCCACAGGCCAACTGCATGCTCTGTAAATCATCTCATGTGATGCAACATCAGCACAAAAGGACAAACAGGGCGACTCGAGTGAGTAAAGAGGAAGGAAATACGAATAGGAAATATCAGAGGAAATACGAGTCGGAGAAGAGGTGTTTCACTTCTACTGCTATAAAAAGAGACATGAACATGGACATGAAAACAGAGCTTTAACCAAGAGTGGACTCTAACATGATTATTCAGAGCTGGATATGTCTTCCCACATAATTGTTTAAGAAATGAGAAGCTACACTGGGTTAAATAACCTGTTGCCAGAGTCACGCTTCACCTATTTTAGACATCAGCTTATGAGAAATGTCTACGTCTGTAATTCAGCTTTAGGCAAAAAAAAAAAAAAAAAAAAAATGTTATCTCCAGAGATGGGATAACTATTCATAAACCCCAGGCCTAACTTCCTGCTTGCTCACCATTACCATAAGGCATGTTTCTTCAAAGAACGCCTGCAGAACACTGGTTGTGTCTATATTAACAGGAGGGATGAATAAGGAAAGAGAAATTGTTTGATCCATCTTTTATTATGATCTCTCACTTTCTTCTGATTTCTGCTCTGCAATTCAGCATTGCATCATGGCTTCAGCTCGCCACGCCATGGCATTGCTGGAACAATATGAGCGTCTTGGGAATCTGTGTCTCGGATCATCTCCTGATTTGTTCGGTTTATGGAAAGGGAGGAGTTGGTCTTTGTAAGAGGAAGGCGGGCGGAGAAGGATAGATTCAGGGGGTGATGGTAGAGAGTGACTTATCTAGACATGAGTGAGTGTGATGCCAACAGGGAAGAAGGAGAATCGGCTGTGTGGAGGAAGAAGACTGAATCCTCAACACATGATAGAGAAAAGTAGAAAGAGAGTGCCATTTAGGAAAGAAGGACAGCGCTGGGGAGAAACATTCCACCATTCCAACATTTACAAGCGTTTTTGTCTTTTCATTTTCCAAATATTTCTCGATAACTTTACACAAGTTGCGCTTGGCACAGCTGCCAGCAGAAGCGTTCCCCTGTAAAACCTGCGCCTGCTTACACCAGAAATGTTTTAAAATCAAAGAGTACGCTGAGGGAGAAATCACTAGAACATGGTGAAACACAGAGAAATACTGCAGGTTAGAAAACCTTTCACTCAGTCCAGCTGAAACGAGTTCGGAATAAAACATGAAATAAAACACTGCGGCAGGTCCAGACCTGCCAGCTGAATACGGCTAATGGGGCACAACCCGTTTATTTGGCGGCAGTCCTTCAGCCAAGTGAGTGATGGTGGCCCCCTGGTGATGCTGTCAGGGTACATCCAACAACCAAAGGGGCCACAGGTTTGTCTCACCTTCCAAATGCTCCTCTTTACCTGTGGTGTGTGTGTGTGTGTGTGTGTGGACGTGTGTGACAGTTCACCCAGTTTGTTACATTTACTCTATGACTGTACTTATATAAATATAGTTAAGATGTAATATATTTCGGTATTCCCATTAACCACATTTTTGTCTCCACGTTTTGCAGGAAAAATGCTGAGTTTAAAAAGTTCTAATTGTTCAGTTAGTAGTTGAGTCCAGTGTTTGTGGAATGTGGCATGAGTCACATCATTGTTTTTTTGATATCTTCTTGCTGGGTTAACATACAGTGTTGGGACTGAATTAAATGCGTGCCTTCAAACTCTCTGCTCACATGTACTGTAAAGAGAGGAGAGGGGTTTTTATTAGTTCAAAGCAGCAACGACTTTGATAATTATTTCCTAAAATAATGATGGTCCCTATTACAAGGATCTATGCTCCACCATGGTCATCCCATCCTCTTTTCTTCTCCACCATTAGAACACATGATGAATAAGATGACAGGGTTTCTCTCTCCTCCTCTCTTTCTTGGTCTTTGTCCCTTTCCCAATCTACAGCGCTCTTTTTTTTTTTTTTTTTTTTTTTTTTTTCCCTGTCTTTGTCTTTATTCTAGTTCTTGTTCCCACCATTTTGCTGTCCAAAAGAAATCTTTCAGGCATGTCCAATTGGCTCTGGCCACCCCATGCATGTCTCCCCAAGTGGGAATAAACCATGAAAATATCTCTCTTTCTCAAACACACACACACACACACACACACACACAACTCTAAATGAAGCTGTGACTCAAGGAATAGGCCACTAAGATAACATCAGACTTCTCATTAAAGGCTTGCTATACTGTCCCTGTCCCCATCTGTGTGTGTGTGTGTGTGTGTGTGTGTGTGTGTGTGTGTGTGTGTGCACGCGCCCGTGCGTGCGCACTAAGTGTGAGTGCGTGAGATTGAACGAGACACACGCATACATGTTTGAGAGAGAGAGGGAGAGCGAGTGTGAGTGTGACACAGTGACACATCCCTGTGGTAATATTGTGGGTCCACGCCTGTTTATGTGCCACATAGGTCCTTTTTAGTGGGCCCTTGCTAACCGCGCTCACTCACACACACTCACACACATAAACAGACACAAATGCACTTAGACAAAGGAAATTGGATAGATTTATATTACTGCTGTTGTAAAACTTTTCCGTCATTCCTCTCTGGCCTTTCTTTTTCTACCTTTTTATCGGCTCTCTTTTATTCGCCTCATTTTTTTTTATTTGGAGTTACAGGGGCATCCAGCATCCCCCATTTTCTTCCTGCTCTTACCTTTCTTGGACCTCACTTCCTTTATCCATCGCTATTTTGCTCTGTTTTTATTCGCTTTTAGCTTGCATAACCAATCTTGAGTAACTATAAAACCTTACAATTCCGATTTGATTAAACTATGATTGATAAAGCACTTCTAAAATGCACCCTGTGATTTCTAAAATAAATTTCAAGCTACAAAATTGCTAGTTTTTAATTTCATATTTGTGGTAGAAAAAATTCCTTCAATATGCAGATGGTCAATGTCTGATGAGCATCGTTCCACTCAGAGCTCACACATATACCCTTGGGCCATATAATGCCATCATGAGGGGCCACACAGGTCTTTGAATAAATTATTTGAAATTCCAGGTCCATGACCGATCTTTTGAAAGAAGTTTTAGATCCACTTTATTTGCCTTACAGCAGAATTACCCTCTTTAATGCATTATTAACAATTCACTTACCTGAGAACAGACAAAAAAAAATTGCTGGTGAAACTGATGCTAAAGAACAGTTGCAAACGGCTGAACACACCACCAACAGACCATCGAAACCTATCATCCATCAGTCTAACCACAAAACTGCCTCAGGGAATTTGAAGTCATTTCCAACGCGCCGTGGCGCAAAAGATGAAAATGTGTAAATATGAAGGAAAACCAAAAAGACTAACGTTATGATATAACAGAAGACATCTCGGACGAACACACACACAAACAAATAGTTGACAACCCGTGTGATCTCAGTGACCCTAATTCCCCTCCGTCTGTTCACCCGTGACTCCCATATATAGACCATGTCGTCATCGTGATTCCCTGTCTATGCCCCCTGCTGAGCAGGTGGACCAGAAACACTGGCATTTACGTGACTCACCAAACACATACACACCATAACATACTCACACATCAAAACTGGCTACAACAATGCATACAAATTAATCCATTAGCGCTTAGTCTTCCATGGTCACTCACTCTTTCAATACACTGTGAATGCCACCTCCATGATCATCTTCAACCTGTTTCTTTACGCCCTCTGCATGCAGACATAGCCTTTGTTGAGGTTGATTGGGCCAATCTGGACATTCAGAATGTTCTCACCATTCCTCAGGAACCACAGCTTAGTTGATCATATTATCCCACCCAGCACCGGTTCGTCCTTTCCTCACCCAAAACCGGCCTCCATTTAAGGCTGATGAATCCTGAGATCCCGCCTGAAAGGATTCATTTCAGAAGTGCAAAGTTTGATTCTGTATCCTTTGGAGAGTTTATGACTACAGTTTATAGTATTGTTGATTAAATGTGCCATGATATTAGTTTCACTGACATGACAACATTTGTGTTAATGTATAGAATCTCTCACACCATAAATCTATGTGTGTTACTCTCTGAAAAATGCATCCTTTAAATAGCAGGAAACACACTGCCCCTCTTCAATTTGCCTTCAGTGTTTTCTCCTGCTGTCATTTTATAGTTTGCACATTTTAGTTTAAATTGTTTTGGTTATTGTTTGTTATATCCACTCTTTTGCTACTTCTAGCTAGTAGCCGCACATTTTCAGTCAACGAAGAATATCTGAAGAGTTGTGCGACCTATGTGCTGATTAGCAGCAAGAGTTGTTTGAAAAGCATGTTGAAGAGCTTGTAACCTATGAAACTGACACTATAGAGTAAGTGAGAACAGTAAAAAAAAATACGAAGAAGAGAAAAAAATCATCATTCTGCTGTAACTGAGGTTGTGAAAAACATATCCGTATACTAATATATGAATTCAGATTTTGAAAATCTATTCAATGTTCTAATTGGGTGCCACTGTCGGTATTGTAGGAATTAAGATGTGGATGTGTGGATGGAGCAGCTACCTCAGACTGCAAAGACACAGCAGCATGTGAGCTGAAAACGTCTGGTTTCATTTTTAATCTCTTGTTTCCCCATTCAGCTCAGGTGTGTTGCCACCAAAACTCTACAAACATGGTGTATTATTAAAGGTAAATATTAGCCTGCTGATTGCTTTAAATATGGGTGCAAAGTCCTTCAGAAATGGCTGGTCAGAAATGTACAGTTCCAGTTTCAGAGCACTCCAGAGGAGATGGGGATTATTTTTAGCCATAATTCAACTTAAAAATCTAAATTTTAAATTCAAAGAGACACTATTGAAAATAAGAATTTCTAATTACTCTATAGAGAATAATCAGATGATGATCAAACTTGAAAAGAAAAAAAAAGAAACTGATAAACCACATTTAAAATGTAAAATAACATTTTTAAAAAATGTGTGAGTAAAATAAAGTGAATTGCAGGGAATGAAATTGGAAATGGAAACATGGAAACATCAAATCTGAAACTGAACATGGGGAATTGAAAAGCTTATGTGTTTATGTGAAAATGTTTATTAAATTTAGTAAATGTTAATTAAATTGTTATTTTGATGAATAAATTATTGATTGTCAAAGATTGTGTGATGTCACATGGTAAGAACTGGTGGCCAGGCCTGCAGAAATTGAACCCAAGTTGCGATAAACTGAAGGTTTTTTTTGTTTTTTTTGTTTTGTTTTTGTGACAACACACATTTTACATTTGATCTAAGAATTTCAAGAAAATTACGCCAACATGATTTAATAATAATGGTTGGCTGTTTTCCAGTAAGCAGTGAATAAATAGCTGTACCTGTCTAACTTCCAACAGGAAGCTTCTGTTGATCATACCATTAGTAGTTGAAAAGTTTGACTAAGCTGCTGAATTGAAAGAACTTGGTTTGAAAATGCATTTGAATTTACTGATCTGCAGAAGTTGGACAGAGACAGTTTACTGGCCTACTGAGGGGAAGTTCGACAGAAACTATTTTCAACCAACGTCTGATATTTTCCAATTGTTTTATGTCCTGCACTTGATTTTAACACAAAATCATCAATGTTAGCTCCCATTTAGAGCTCCATATGGACAGGCCACAGCAAAGCGAGATCATTTTTCTTTTTCCAAATGTCAATTTTGTTGTCAACCACATGGCAAATAAATGACATTACACTCTGTGTCTGGGTACAATGAGTTGTACAGTAGCTATGTTGTTTCACAGGATTCCCAACCAGAAAAAAATAGATTGATATTTTTGTCAAAGCATTGTAACCAGTCAAAGGCAGGATGATGACGTTTCATGAGATCTCCACCTCAGATTATTTTCCGTAAATGGCATCACAGAATGCTTGTGATCTCAAGGCCTTTAACTGAATTCCCTGTTATCACAGTATGAGTTTAGCCAGTTGACTCTTTCAAAATGACAGCACGCTCTCACCCAAAAGCAGATTACTTGTGTGTAAACGACGCCAAGGGTTCATCTCTGCCACGCGGTCTCGCATCAAAATCACCGCACGCACAAACACGCACACACTTGAGGGAGCAGGTAGTGATTGTGCCTGAGTTGTCGTGGTTACTGTGGTTTCCATGTCTTAAAAGCAGAAAGAGAGGGAGGAGGAGAGGGAGGAACGCAGTCCCATGAGGTTGACATACATTTTTACAACACTTACACTCTCTGACCTCACAGAGTGGCTACAGCAAGGACTGCTGGATGTGTGTGTGTGTGTGCGTGTGTGTGTGTGTGTGTTTGTCCCTGAAGTAGGGACTGAAAATAAGACTGAGATTGAAACAATAGAAAAGATAGGGGGGGAAGAAGAAGAGGGAGAGACGCAGATATCTCACCGGATTTGCTGTCGGACGATCACTCATGCTGCACTTGATCACACACAACAAACACGCGCACAGACACACACAAACATTCACACACACACACAAACACACACACACACACTTACAATGAGGGGCAATTGCTGCAGACACTTGTCTTTTCCCCTCTCATCCTTTTCCTCTCTAGAGGGATAGAGATGGAGAGGGGGAGACAGGAATGAAGGGGAGGGAGAAAGGAAAGTTAAAAGCACTTCAGTCTCTCTCTCTCACACACACACACACACACACACACACACACACACCCCAAGAGATAGGAACAAATAAAATTAAAAAATCTCCATAATAACTGATGAACTTCAATGACAAAATAAGAACAAGATAGACGAATAGAGAGACTAAGTGACTTGCAGTGAAAGTTCAAATGGTCGGTGGTTGCCTGGATGTGAGTGCTGCCTTTACACTGTGCTCTTGGTGGCCAGTGAGAGACCTTTAGTTTTTTTTAAGAGGCCATGCATTGGAAAAGACAAACTTATAACGGCACTCAGAAGAAGATATCGAAAGAAAAGTCAGACACTGATTTCAGTGAAGCCCCTCCACCCTCCCGCACCTCTAAACCACAACTGGATGTTCTACTTGCACCCTCCTTCACCTTATTTTCTTTCTTTCTTTCTTTCTTTCTTTCTTTCTTTCTTTCTTTCTTTCTTTCTTTCTTTCTTTCTTCTTATTTTTTTTTCTTTCTTGCATTTATAATTAATCATGATTAATGTTTTTCGCCTCAGCTGGTGACTCTTTCAGTCATACCACTGCTGAGCCACTGAGCCTCTGATACTGAACAATAGATGTAAATGATTAACAACCAGTATTACTATGAACAACACCATTTTCTTTGGAATCTTGCAGCGTTTTAATGCAGGCCTTCATGTTACAACTAAATCATTTGTCCTGTGGTGTTGTTACTGTTCCTCTGATCCTTTTGTCCGTCTTCATTTTTTCATTCATTTATTTTTTCAAGTTTTCAGTAAAGCTATCCTTAGTTAACAGACTAAGAATATAGTGTTATCGATGATGAATTTAGGCATCAGCTCCCCTTCTAGAAAGAGTAGCTTAAATTAGTATGTTCTTATGGAATTATACTATTCAAATTTATACATAATTCAGTAAAAACACAGGCCAAAATTAACCTCCTCTATTATTGTTTATCTCATGTATGATGCCCACACAGCACAGGCATGAGTCAGCGACACTGAACTGGCAGCTTCAATCCATAACTATTAATATCAGTCTGTACGACATATCATCTACTAATATTGTGTAATGTTGGTCTTTTTGACTCTTTCAGTCTGCCATCACTCACAGTGTGTCTATTAGTTTTTTTCTCCACTGTATCATCTAAAAAACCTGACAAGACATTTGTATGTGAGAGTGCGCATTCATGTGTGTGGCGTAATGGGAATGTCTGATGCCTGGCGTCAGTGTTGACCATATCTTTCCCCGGTGACATTGCATCATTGTTCACATGATGTATATTTACACACACACACACGCGCGCACCGACCTGCCTAGTATTGTGGGAAGTCAAAATTATAATTTTACGTCTGTAATGTTGTTACATACGCTCCACTGCCGTGACTCCTCGCAAAGTGGGTGTTACCGGCTGCACATCTATCCTGAAAGTATATGCAAATCTAATAGGCACCTCTTGTTCTTGAAGAGAAAGAGGCGCACACAGAGGATCCTTGCTACCTAATGCGTGTGTGTGTGTGTGTTTGTGTGTGTGTGCTCTCACTCTCTCTCTACACATCCCTCTCCCTATCCCTCTCTCTCTCTCTCTCTCTGGAGAGTGTTTTAGACCTCCTCTCTGGATTTGGAGCAGACATATTGTCTTCTGCTGGAACAGACTGAGCACTAATTGGCTAGAGAGAAGTTGGGAGACAGCGTAGAGAAGTAGAGCAAGAGAGGTGGAGAGAGAGAAGATACTGTAAAGTAAGGGAACATGAAAGAGTGTGAGTCAGGAATGTTGGGAAGACTAAAAGTACTTTAAACCCATAATGGACCTATTTCCAGACAGGCGCCATGCCCCCTCCCCCCCCCTTACTGATGACACACACACACACACACACACACACACACACACACACACACACACACACACACACACACACAAAGACTTTAAATAGATTTGGGGTTCTGAAAGGTATCTATCTACCTAGGTATCCAATTTCGTAATAAAACTGTAAATCACCATCAGACCTTTGCCATATTTTTTTAATAGCCATAATCAACTTGTGATTATTTGGCAAAATTAGTCTGATTATCTAATGATGATGTTTTTTTTTTTTGTTTGTTTGTTTTTTCTTTTTTTTTCAGTATTTCACTCTATATACCAATATCAATGGAAATATAGTGCAATTTGCTTTTAAAAGTGATATATATTTAAAACATATGCTGGACAAATGCTTTGGAAATCTGAAACATTCCTCTTTCCTGAATCATAGTTATTATCTATGTATCTTTTAAACAGTATATTTAATTTGTTTCAGCCTGGCATAGTATGTAGTGGAAACACAACCTTTTTGCATCTTAACAGATTCAGCAGGATAGACATTAATAACACACAGTATGCTGTAAAAGTAAGCAGGAAAAAGCAAACAGACAGAAGGAGATTAACAGCAGGGACTCAGAAAGAGACAGGTCTATTGGAAATTTGATGAAATATCCCAAAGAGACTTTGTCTGTCAGACCCACATCTGATCCACTGAGCATGCTCAGAACATTCATGGTTTCACCGCTACATAAACTCCTCTTTAACCTCTGGACCTTCCAAAATTACATCCATGAATGCAGTATATTTGATACTGCTGTTCATATAAATACGGTACGTTGTTAGCGATGCATTATGCATCCCGTTCCATTTTGCAGCAAAGATAACACTCGTGAACTTCACAGAAAAGCACGTGATCACTGTTTGTCTTGTTCCTGTCCTCTCAGTCTGTGTGCTCACATCTGATGCCATCGGATGTATCAAATAAAGGATTGTTGACAAGCTGAGAGGAGGGCCCACCCTGGAAGTAAAGTGCAGTGCTCAGCCAAATGATAATAATTGTAATGTGGGCCACAATTTGAGGAGTGCCCTGAAATAATGTTTACCTTTGAAAATAGCTTTCTTAGAGGAGAAAATAAATTATTGTTAACAAACAAGGAAGCTGCCTGGGTGTGGTTATTAAAGAAAGTGAGATTGAGCAGCCGCATTGATGAGGACATGAAGAGATTGTACTGCAGATGAAGGAAAATAATGCCTCTAACTTTTCTGAGCAGTTAATCCTTTTGTTTAATGCTCTAATCTGCACCCATCAATAAAGTTCATCTAAATGGGCCTTCATCGGAAAACAGCAAAAAAGCACCAGGACATTGTTTAGGTGCAACCAATAGTAAACTACAACCTAATTTAATTTCCTAGCACATCATGTGAAATAGTGTCACACATGTACAAACACACAGACAAGCACTGCACACGTGTGAGATATCAACACAGAGCATTCTGTTACAGGATGACAAAATAATGTGTAGAAAATATGTTTATTGGCTAATATGTGCACACACAGTTGTTAGTTAAAGAAAAAAAAATGCAATCTGATTTGCTGAATATCAGGTGTACCAGCAAGGCCGATAAATGTTTAGTCACATTTGTTAGATTTGTGGACTGTGTGAACAAAGCAGTCACACCATATAGCCCTGTGACCATCCAGCCCTATTCAGGCAGCAGCAAAGATTCAAATCAAATAGACGTTTCTTGGCCAGTCATAGTTGGATCAATTGTTTCTCCAGGTGGTGCATAACACGGAAGCCTCTTGAATCCAGGTCAACACTCCATATCCACTATTTTTCCACTATTCTTAATTATGGTTCAAATGCAGTACAGTCCTGTTGACATGTCGCTGTGCTTATCATACTGTGTGTTTGTGTTTGTTAAAGGGCTATTCCAAAATTGGACGACATTTTACATCCCACCCATGAAATTTCAAATTTTACTTTTACAGAATACAAAATAATGCAGTTGTTGTGCAACTTTTGCTTGTCTAGAAACAAACTCTAAATAAACTGGGAGAAAAAAAAAATATTTGAAAATATTTTTCAAAATACCAAATAAGTCTGGAGTAGCCCTTAATATGCTATTTTTCTATTGTCCCACACCCTTGGTGACCACATTGAACTCTAATAAAAACTGTCAAAATGTCATTGAAATCTACTAGTATTGTTTTGTTCATAGATGTCTCTTGTAGATGGGAAGACATCTATTTCATAAAACATAGTGTTTTAAATAAGTATTATTATGCAAGAAAGCTGTTTCCCACAACTTATATGCAACCCTGTTAGCTTAAACTTTTTAGCATGGTAAAAGAACTTTACTTGTTTACTTATGTCATCTTGGTAAATGCAATCAGCTAGCTAAACAGCTAGCATAGATGTGTGAGAAAAAGCTAAAATTAGCATGTATTTGCAACCCTGTTACTGAGTGTTGGTAACTTAGTTGCGCCAGATTTAGCAAACATCAAATGAAACATGTAATAAAAAAAGACCCTTTTAGGCCTGAGATGAGTTCTTATTTTGAGTTTCTTATTTTCTTCTGAGGACAGTTTGTTTATTCACTTATGGAAGAAATACATATTTCTGAGTTTATGTTATTACCTCATTAAAATGGTTATAAATATTACAGTTATACTCATTTTTTTTCATTCCTCTCCAAAACGAAATAGTGCCTCTTTAAAAATGTTTAGGTAGAGATTTTAACCTGTGACTTGAAGCTTGTCCTGATCTTGAAATGATTTTCATTTGATTTGGAGAAAAGATTTATAATTTATTACTAGTATTATTATTATTATTATTATTATTATTATTATTATTATTATTATTATTATTTATTTTATTTTTTAATTTACATTTGTTTGATTCTCCCTAATGTGATGTCCACTGTGAATTAAAACAATTAGGATTCATGTGGACTCATTCATATCAAACCTGCCTGTTTGGTCCTTAGTGTGAAGCAGTTTGGCATTATGGATCTTCTAATTTCATATGCAGTGATTATTACAGCAGGGAATGCTGGGAATAGTCTTGATTGGAGCCTGCAGAGTAAATGAATCGTCCTGCAACCACACAGCAGTCTCTGGGCGAGAATGAATTAGACTGATTGAACACCTCAATAAGTGGGAGCATGACTACACAGACACACACACACACACACACACACACACACACACACACACACACAGGAAAGGCGCTTTCCGTCACTCAAACACTTGCATACAGGAACAGTCTCCATCATACACACAAACACGATCAATTTACACATCAGGCATTGTATTGATCAGGCTATTTGCTGCCCAGGTCCCCTGCCATGGCCTTTCAATTACATGAAGGAGAGACAGACAGAGGAGCGCTGAAATATAGACGAGATGCAAATGATAAATAACATGATCAATAGTGGACTTATTTTATCAGCACACTTGGTTGATTTGATTTTAAGTTAGAACAAGATATTTTGATTGTATTTCTTACATGATTAGAGGTAAAATAGATGACTATATTCCAACCAGTGCAGAGCAGGGTGTTGACTGTGCTTATTTAATTGCATTGATTATGCCAATGTTGAGATATAAAGGGACCACCTAAAGCATAGCATGGTTTTTATCACCCTTGGGTGAGAAAGTAATGGAGAGAATGGAAACAGGCATTTATGGAACTGTGTTGTGGGCTGCAGTGTGCAAAGTATTGTGACTTAATTGTTAAACTGCTTCATCAATTGTTAAATTTAGATGGGTGAGTACATCCAGATCTGAATGAAAACAACAGTCAGAAAAGAAGTCTAACATTCGTAAAGAAACCTCTTAATTGTACCTATTGATACACTGTATCCTATGATTTTCACTCTTTGAGCCATCTGAACTGTGCAACCTGACTCCTGTTGAATCTTATTGATCTGTTCACCTCCACGGCCAATAACTGGGGACAAAGAAATGGCAAACTGTGTGTTGTTGGTGGGTCATACTTGCAAGAGTGTCATTAATGTGTGTCTTAATGGACTGCATTGTACTCTGACATATTTTGTTTTGATATTTTGATATTATTGTGATACAAAATTCCAGGTGCATTCAATCAATGTATTAAACATTTCTGTCCAGATAAAGACTCTGTTAGGTCTAAACTAGGCAGTGCTGTTAAACAATATATCCGACTAAATCTTTTCCATTTGTCCTGCCAAAGATTTTCTTTTCTGTGACCAATGAATTGTTATTTTAAGGCACAGCCCAAGAAAGTTATCACAATTATTTAAAACAAACAAACAAACAAACAAACAAACAAACAAAAAAAGCTCAGGAATCCTTGTTCTCCACAAATTACCATGTTCACATTACAAAAGTAATTTTACTCTACTTATCCAAGGGGTTGCCAGAAGATATGTCATTGTTTTTTGGCAAACAGTTTAGCCAGAGTCTACTCAGCTATGTTTTGTTGACATATATGAATAATGGTCAAAGATTGGCTGTAGGTCTCGTGCCCACTCTTAGAACAATATTAAAAAGGATTTGTGCATTGAAGTGCATTTAAGAGTGTCCAAGTCCCTTTTTCTACATTAATGGCCAATAATTTAGGCATGCCGAGGGGTTATTTACTCTAAATCATAGGTTTGATTTCGGTGTAACATGTTTTAACCAATCAGTGTCATCTTCTATTCCATCTAAAAGTCAGATGCATCTGCATCGTTACTATTTAACAACTGCACTCATCATTGTTGATACACTGGTAGTCCTTTGCTGCTGCATTATAGTGATGCATGCAATGCAGTTCTTCAGTTCACAAAAATTCTCATTCTCAAGCATTCTCATCCTCCACCCAAGTTTCATGGAAATCCGCTCTGTGGTCTTTATGTAATCCTGCCAACTACACAACAAACTTAGAAACTGACATGGGTGAAAACAACCTCCTGGGTGGAGATAAAAGTCATTTCCAACAGAGTCTGTCTGCAAACAAAGCTACTACAGCTCACAGTGAGTCTCTAAACGTATTAAACTGCCTTTGCAGCTGTTATGAGTTATTTTGAAAACATTTTTGCATCATCTCTAAGATGACACTCACACCTAAGACCAAACTATCTGACCTCCTGTCCATGCAGACTTGTTGCTATGTATACCTCTTTTCCTAACTTCATCCCTTGCTGCCATGAAAATTACTATTACCAGTAGAAGTCACTGCCTAACAAGAAATCTGAATATGTAATGAGTTGCTTTTACAGTTTATCAATAAGGCAATTTTTAGGAAAAGAAAGGCTGGGATAACTTTATGTCAACAGTTTCACATAACCTGTTGGTGGAAAAAAACTAGAGCAACCTTAGGAAAGCCTGACAGGTGAACCATGCCTCAGACATATTGTATTAGATAGCACGAATCTGTAACAGCAAGTATGTTTTGTATCCTACATAATGCAACATACATTACAGTTTTATCAAGGTCCACTAGGTGATTCTGGAGAGAGACAATGAGTTATTAAGTTTAATTCCCAGATCTTCAAAAACAGTGTGGGATGGTGTACCACTGCTTGTCATGGCTATGTTATTTATTTTATTTTTTTAAAATCGCTACTTCTAAAGTCTGAAGCTAAGTACTCCCCTTCAGATGAAGAGGGTACATTGATATTATTCTACAACCAGTTCCAAAAAATAAGGCTGAATAACATGGTCAGAATGGCACAATTTAATTAAAGGAAGTGAAACATACCCTTGACCCTGGTAGTGTTAGCAATCTGTACATATACATGGCTGTGATTCACACACACACACACACACGGTTACCCCAGTTGATGTCAACTCATGAGGATGAGAATAAATGCTTAACACACACGCACACCAAGCACTTCCTCTCCTACAACATTAATGCAACAGAAATGACCCTTGCTTGAACTCTGCAGTAAAATGTGCATGTGTGTTCATTTGTGTGTGTGTGTGTGTGTGTGTGTGTGTGTGGCTGTGTGTCAGGGGCTGTACAAAGTGCCCTCCATAGCCGAGTCATGTCTCTTAAACCTCCCCAGCCAGCTGAAGGAAGACGGAACGCCTCACATCAATTATTGAACTACAGAAAAAAGGAGAGGGATGGAGAGATAGAGGGATGGAGGGAGGCAGAGAGAGAAGTTTAGAGATAGATAAAGGAAATAAGAAGACAGAGGGATGGATGGGTAGGGTTGATAGATGGTGTGAGATAAGAGAAAGACAAAATTGATACACATCAACAGAAATGGAGAAAAGATCCAGGTGCGACTCATACAGAGTTTGTTTAATTCATGGTTTGGGTGAGAAAAGAAGAGTGTTGAAATATTAATATCTGTTTAAAATGTTTCGACTTGACCTCATTGCTCATGCACACACACTCAGGTCACAGTAAAGTACTGTTAAGAGCTGGAGGCAAACATGGCAGCAGTGATGATTTTGGAAACAGATAAATTAATTGTATATTCATCCACAAACTGGATATAAGGTGTGTCTCATCTCTCTGAAGGGCGTTGAAAAGTGCCACTTTGTATGAAAGTTGCTGTAACTAAGATGGGTTGTTCAATAATGTGGTAAAAAATAAATGCATACTGACAGGTTGTATTGTGTGGTTTGTCTGGTTATAATTAGTGTAAAGGTAAAGTGCTTACGTGGGATGTGAGTGACATTAGCAACCTAAATTTCTGGCAACAGTTCAACATCAGCTTATTCATTCTTATTTCTAATGGCCTTTTCAAGATTTAAAGAATTTAGAAGATATGATTTAGCCTTGTCTCCCTGTGTGTTTTCTACACATTTGGACAGCTATTGAGGGTTTGTTTTGCACTTGTGATGTTGAGACTTGTTGTAGAAATCGAGATTCCCTGTTTTGTTTTCATTCAAAAACAGATCTTCATGCTATATGAATACTGTGAAAGTATCAAAATGCTCAATCCATGGAGGAAGGTATAGAGCCAAAATTCAGAAATGTCTTTCAAACAAGCCTAACAAAGCTATAATAAAGAATAAAATTGGACCTATAAATCTGGGGTTCATAAAATGGAAAATCTGTCAAGCCCAGGCTACATTCTGAAATTATCAAGCAAGAAAATCCCAGCCCCTGCACTCAGACCTCTCTCCAAAGCCACTCCAGTTAAACCATAAATGTGCACTGATGACTGCCGAATTCACCGTTTTTCATGTGATCATGTGATTGTTAGAACGGCCACCTGGCAGGCAAGAAAAGTTTTCTTCTGTTCGAATGGTTTGTTATTTATTTACAACCCACTAAAAAGTCACAACCCAGGCCTGTTTAAAGACAGAACTGGGTTGTGCTTCTACAGAAGAACATCTGAGACAGAAACCCAGAGAGGAGCAAAATGTGGATTTGTGCTATTAGAAATGCATCTGATCCTGGGAAGGGCAATTAATAGCAACTGTCAAAGTACAGACAGTTTTGCAGAGAACACTTCACCACAGGTAAGCTCAATATGTAAACACTCAGTATTTTAATTATAGTCATTTTAGTCATTATATGCTATAATAATTCTGACATGGTTAATTTTTGTGGACCGGTGCAACCAAGTGGCCTTGACAAGTTATGCTAATGTTGACGTTTGTGTCTTGTCAAATACATTGCAGTGGTTTGATTGTCCATGAAAACTAACCACTTCAGAAATAGCTAGCTTAAGGGGAATGTTCATTTTCTCAAGAGTTTAACAGCAGTTATTGGGAGAGATGTGCTTATCAGGAATTGCAGGAATTATGTCACAACTGTAGCTAGCTATTCTGACCTTGCTGGCAACCCACTGTATATGCTGGACATAAAACCTCTGTAACGTCACAGGGACCAAATCTGATGACCCATTGGCCCCTACCCTCAGTTTTCTCACACACACCAGCCACCAATGAGGGGAAAATATTATGACCATTCTTGCTCTGAGATTGAGGAAGCTAGACATACACATTTTGCTTTCATTAGGGCCCGAGCAGGTCTCGACCTGCAAGGTCCCTATTGCTCAAAGATGTAGAGGGTCTTGCCCTGAATACATCTTCGCCGCACACCCCGATGCGCGTGGACTGCAAGGGCCCATTCATCACTGCTTGCAGCTTTAATTGAGACTGTTACTTATAACTGAGATGTAACAATAAAACCCTTTGAATCCTTGAAAGGTGTGAGCAGTGCAACAGACTGAAGAACAAAGGAGAAGGAGAAAAAAAAAGCAGGATGCAGTGGATGTTCTCCTAGACATGCCAGACACTGAGCCTTCACCACCTGCTGTGGATGAACAGTGCAACGACAAAACATGCAAGCAGAAGATTGCAAGATTAGAAAGGGAATGTAATGACCTCATGTAGGGGAATCATAGACTGACAAACACTATTAAAGGTCCCATATTATGAAAAACACATTTTCTCTGGTTTCTACATATATAAACTGGTCCTCCCTGAGCCTGTCAACTCCCAGAATGAGGAAAGCAAATGATTCCTGCATGGTCTCTGCAGCCCACCCACTGGTAAAACGGCGCTCCTACAGGCTGTTCAGGTTCAGCTCCTGTTGTTACATACTGAAAGGAGACATTTACATAGAAAGGCCTCCTTTGCGAGGTGATAGGAGATATCCGAGAGGTGTCCCACGATCCCCAACATCCCAGAGGTGAAGTTCGGTGTATCCAGCGATAAGATTGCAGTGTTTTGCGAAGTTGTCGCTCAGAGCTAGAAACGCAAATTGCTCTGTTGTTGGTTGTAAAAATCAACATCAGTGCCTATATTTCGGTCCATTGTGCAATGGCATTTGAAGTGAGTTTAATGTTAATAATATCATGATGGAGCTTGGTTGTCATAGTAAAACGTCTGGAAACATGTGCAGACTGGAGACAGAGACGATGTGAACAGTGTCCAAGAGTTTGGAGACTCTGGTATGGTTGAACGAAAGCATCTCTGCGAGCCATAGCAGGACATTCATCGTAAACATTAGCGCAGATGAATTTGTGTCCACGCCTGATAGACGTATTGATGGCTTCTCTTCAATAACAGCTTACCACCCACCTCTTGGAGACAAAACATGCTATCCTGTATGCTTTTCTCCATCAAAAGTCTGTTCTGAAAGCTGCCGGGTGAGTTCCCATGTCATGGCAGTCACATGATAACATGCCGTCTGGAGTTGCCCTTAACCATGGGTAATGACGATGGATGGCCTTTGTTAAAAGTGAGGTTGATGTGGTGGCTCTCCATCTTCTTGGTGTACTCAGTTAATATTTCTGCTGGAAAAAGTTATCAGCATCTCCGTATTGTAAGACGGTAAATGGACTTGCATTTCTACGCAGTGTTGCATTACAACACACAGATCATACACTGATGGCGAAGGCTGCCATGCAAGGTGCCAACTGCTCATCGGGAGCAGTATCTTGCTCAAGGACACTTCAGGTGCACCCAGGTTTCGAACCTTCCGTTTAGCTGCTCGCAAAGCATACAGAGGATGTGAATATACTTCTGCTAACCCTGCCATACAAGTGCAGTGGCCAAAACGTTCATGTCCATTCTTCTCCACAGCAACCCAGGCTGTCATTAGTGGCTCATTTACACTGTAGGAATGGTTTACCTGACATAGGACAATAGCTTTGCAAAGTCACAAGATGCCATGTTAACTTAACTGAAAACATTGTATTTTTACTACTGCCCTAGAACACTAACCAACATTATGTGCCACCCTAAAGCTTAGAACACCTGGGGTCAACAATGTAGATAGAAGGTAAACATGTAATCACTCACCTTTGCTTTGATAAATAATTGACCTTTCCAGATTGAAAATAATAGTAACTGTCCATTCTTTTGTAGGCTTTCATTCTGGCAACAGTGTAAGCGGAGGGATCCACAAGATGTATGTAAACATCGCCAAATTGAATCTCTGGCTGGGACTTTGCTGTTTTAAGTGATCATACATACTGTGGCTGGTGCTGTATATGGATTGCAAGTGCCTAAAACTCTCAGTTTGTTCCTTTTCACTTTCTTCTTAAGAGAGGTGACGTAAATATTTGTGGTTTGAAATAGGCAAAAAATGTACAGTTTTGTGCCGCAGCTCTACAGTCTCTCCACCTTTGTCACCATGCTGGCGGCGGTGTTCTGCCCTACAGGCTCTGCATCAGTCTAAACTAAATGTGAATACCACAGATGGAGTCCTGATTCCTCACGAGCAGTGGTAAGGAGAGTGCATTTGTGCACTGTTTTCATCACAACAACAACACCAACATAGCCATTGCTAGTACTGTCAAGTCAGCTAACTTAGTATTCAGCAATTGTTTTCAAAGTGTATTTTGATGTTGCTAGGTAGCTAGCAGCTACTGGCCATGGAACTGTTAAATATGACAAAGCTAAAACAACAAGATTAGTGGTGGGCCTACGACACATTTTTTTTTTTTTTCTTTTTTTTTTTTTCTGTTACCTGCAGTGATTCACAGACAGACATGAATATTGTACTGGACGCATAATAATACAATGTTTCGCATGTTACAATTTCCAAGTTGATAGCATTGTTGACTCTCATGACACACCAGAGCAAAGCACATCATCACATCAGAGAGGACAACAGGCAGTGTCTGAGGAGGTGAAGGGAGAGGCTGTGGATGTGCGAGGAGGAGTGGAGACAGGTTAAGGAGCAGATGTTCTTGGAAAAGAGTAGGTATAACATTACTTGTGCTTTTTTTGTCCTGATAAACACTACTTACAACTAAACTACTTGTGTTTGTACAGAATATTGTCCATGCATGTAACTTGGACACACAAGTGCCCTAATCAGAATCGCATTTCTTGCCAAGTTGTTTTTCACCATTTGAATTTGGGTTTTGGTTCATAACAATAAACATATCAATGTAAAGAAAGATAAAGGGCTGGTCCTTCAAGTCAAAAGCATGAATAGATAACATATTTTAAAAGGTAGAATAAATTGGGACATCTTCACAGTTTGTCTGGGAATGTCTAAAGTGTTCACAGTATGTTGAGGACAGTAAAGCTCTGTTCCAGAAACATATCTAATCATGTTGCTCATCTATCGCTTTACAGGCCAGAAAAGAGGACTACATTTGGAGCAATCACATCAAATTCTGGAACCCTGCTGACACCTATTGACTTTTCATTCTGAATTTACTCCCAGTTTTTCATGATATCTAATTTGTTAAAATAAAGTCTTAAAAAATAAATGAATGTCTTTTCTTTACACTTCCAGCATAAACAACCAACCCACTACAGTTTTAGCCCTTTGCATGACAAACTGAAAACAACAACTGAATGAGGTGAGACTCTTGTTTATTGAATCTTTTGATTAGATTAAATGGGCTTAATTTTTCCCACAATGGGGAAAAATAATGTTGAAGCATCTACGGAGGGATACATCTACATATTGCTGAGCAAAACTGAGATTTCCTTCACTGAGTTTGATATAAGAGTGTTTCTCCAACACACCTGCAAATATGGACCAGCAAATATCGCTCAATGTATAAGAAATAAATGACCGAGTATAACTGTTTGTGTGTGTGTGTGTGTGTGTGTGTGTGTGTGTGTGTGTGAGTGTGTGTGTTTTCATGTACAAATATGTGCATACATATGCTATATGTCTGCATTTGCACTGTTGAGCTCAGTAGTGAAAGAGTGATAGTGAAGCAATCACAGTGATAAATGCATACATTCAAACTAGATGTCTATGGAATAAATCAAACATGCTATTACTCCGGTCTTGATGAATGACACATCACACTTAGAAATGCAGGTCTGAGCAAAATGGCCACAAATGGATAAGAAACAGTGAGTCAGGTAGAAAAGGAAACTGAGAAGAGAAGAGGTAGTAAAGAAAAAAAAAATATGCACATGTACCACTGTTCATAGGCCAGATGGTTTGTCTCCTCTTAACAAGAGGAAGACAAATACATGATACTATTGTATTTCCAGTAAACGAGATAGAAAAGCACGCAGTAGTTGTAGTTATCTCTCGATTAATTGCAATATATACAGTCATCTCACAATTAATTGATATATATACCAATTAATAATATTGCAAATGTGATTAATTTGTGATTAATCGCAAGATTGCACAAGCTGCACCAAACAGTGCTCCTGTCAACAGTTCCATGGGGGTGTTTTTTGAAGTACCACTCCAGTGTGTTTTGGTACTTTTATGGTGTTTCCTGATAATGTTTTAGAATTTTTGACCACTTACTTAATTTTGTGCCTTAACTTAAAGAATCTGAATTCCAAAATGTTCGGCATAAGGGAGGAAAACAGAGCTACTTGTTCCATGAGAACGTGCGTAGTTAACCTTCCATCTGCATGTTGTGTAGGCAACAGCAAACCACGTGATTTTCGACATTGATGATGGTGATAAAACTAGTACAGCACCCAGCCTGACCAGTAGTTTTGGTGCTTTTATTTCAAAAGTGTAAATGTTTTGTATTGCTAACTGGAGTATGGAGCAGCACAAGGCTGTTATTAGGGCAAGGCCTGATACAGCAGTGACATGGTGGGCCTGTTGGTCTATTACATGGTTTGAACTGATACCAGATTGGCTGAGGAGTTGAAGATGTTATTCTGCTGTATTTCATGAACCTAGTAAAGGCCTGAGGCAGGAAGACTTAACATGGTACTCAGCTCCTGTTAAGCAGCCCACATCACACTGCAGATGAAGCAATAGCTTCAACACAGTTTGGAGTCGTGTTGATATGTCTAACCAGTGTGATGAAATCATCCTTCACTGTCAAATTCAATTACTCTGCCAGTTGTGCTTACCACTGAGTGGACCTGCCAGCTCCATGTTCAGTAGGCTTTTGTGCCGTACTGCTTAAAGTGACATTCAGCAGAAGTCATCCATTTAAAACTCATCATTCATCACTCATCCCCTCATTTACAGCTCATGACAACTGAAATGTGGATCATCACAGTTTCCATTCAATGATCAATACATTTGGTTTACTTCATATAAATGAATATAACTCATGAATATAACTCTAATTATTTCACAAAGTATACCATGTAATCATTGATGTTTATAGTATCAAAGATGGAATCAGTATTCAGCTAAATATAATATGACTGCAGTGACAGTTAGACAGATAAAACAAATAAAGGGATAAACCTCTGTCAGTACTGCTGTTAAAGAGACCACAGAACAATGCAGACACACTGTCTTTCACTCTCTCTTGCTCTCTCTCTCTCTTTCTCTTTCTCTTTCTGTCTCTCTCTTTTTCTCTCTCTCACACACACACACACACACACATTCTGTAGCCCATATTGCCTGTTGTTTACCAGTCATGTTGGACAGATGGATCTCGTTGAGTCATTCACCCTTTTTACACAGCCTCTCTCTGCCCCCACATATGTCAGCATTCATCTGCTTGTCTTTCAGTCTATTCTGGAGTCAAATTTTCTGAAAATTGTCAACAATTCTTTGCAGCTTCACGTGTCAATGAAACGATCATATTGTCTGAACAAGAGCCATTTATGTTTAACAATCAGCTTGGTCTGTTTGTGTAAAAAAAACATCGCCAAAAAGTCAACTTTTCACATACATTTGTGTATTTTTTTAGGTAATCCAAAATAATTCACAAAATAGTTTATTTTGATAAAAAAAAGAAGAAGAATGATGAAAAATTGTAATCTTAAAGAGTTAGTAGCTAAAGTTCTCAATCAACTGCAGTGGAGTAAACATTACAGTATATGCCTCTAGGAAGCAGACGTGTGATAAAGTCGAAATGCACACAGGTACAGTGCTGGATGTAAATGCAAGTATTACTTGTTTACACCTCGTTCTCTTCTGTATAGGACTTTCAAGTGCATCAGATGAGGCAAACTGTTTTAAAGGAGGGAGGATTGTGTAGAGGTGTGCGACAATGGAAATGTTTAAATAGATCTCATAATCTTTGCTTAGGGCCAAAGGTAGATGAGGAACAACTCTGCTTATAGCATCATTGAAAAAAAAAAAAAACACTGCTTGCTGTATACCTGCCTTGCCTTGCCTATACCTTTAAAGAAACACTGTCAGAAGCTAATATTTTGAAACACACAACACACTGTGGTCTCCCTGCATTATACATTGTACTGGTAAAGACAGTGACAAGACATGCTCAATCACATTTATCCTTCTTTGTTTTGGTTTTGTTCGGTAGTCCTGTATCACCCCACATATCACTTTAGGAGCAACTGCAGTAAATTATGAATATTATTTATATATGATTAATTTTGGGCCATAACTTCCCTGCCAGTGTTCTTTTGATCCTGACATTCTGTAAAGTCTGAGCTATAAATGAATCATTGATCATCCTTCAGACATTTAATAATGGGGACTGAGATATGGTATAAGTGTGATGGTAGTTTGGGAAAATTATGAATTTGTGATATGGACAGTCAGTGCGTTTACATGACACTCAAGAAAACTGAATTACTGGGTTAGTCCAACTATGATCGGATTTTTAAGATGCATGTATACACTTTAGTCTGAGTGAAATCGGACCGGATCGGATTTCTCATAGTCGGATTAAAACACCTAGATTATTAGATTGATAGTCGCATTACTCCTGCATGGAAACATTCCATCAGATCGGATTGTCAGATCGTGAGCCGGAAGTAGAAGGACGGAGGTGGCGGTGTCTTTACTCCGAAATAACCGCAAGCAAGAGCGCCATTGTGCATCTAGTTTGTGTAATTATCATGTACACCATATACGAAATGTACACATATGTAGCTTCTCTTCTCTTCTTCTTGCTCTTCGTACGCCATCTTTCTCGGAAGCTGAGGCAGCTGGTGACATAAAGAGGTCAACCAGAGGTGTTTCTGTTACCACTAGTTGAAATGGATACAGCGCCACCTAGCGTACCGGGGTATGACATGCTTGGGCCAATAATTCGATTTTCTCACCGGCATGTATACTTGCAGTTGTCTGATTGAGTGTCATTGTCAAACTATGGCTGTAATCCGACCAAGTTGTGCATGTAAACGCACTGAGTATAAATAGCCAAAGCTGCATGAAGCGTCACTCACACTGAAAGCTGTTCACTGCTGTTGGAGAACCGCGATGATGATGATTTTTTTTTTTTTTTAATAGCACTCCCTCTGATATACTGTTCAGGTGACAGGTGTAATGAGTGGTGGAGCAGGAACAACAATATGCACGAACAGATATTTAAAGTTTATTCATTTCTTTTTATTTTGATGGATGGTTGTGGGACTGGAATGAGCCTGTGCCCCTGTGCCCGTTTCCACAATGATATCTGGATATGATAAATGTATTTGAATATTTCTGTCTTTGTTTGTAGGCCCACATACAGTTTTAGTCGAGCCAAGAAAGACCTTGTGGTTCAGGTGCTGGTAACAAACAGTGTGGCATTTCCTGGCCAAAATCATAGTGTTGTTTTGAAGCATGAAAACACAACCAGTTCAAAAGTTCACTGTGGTTTGGTTGTATGATAAGATCTTTCATTCCAAGAGCAGATATTGTGGGAAAATGACAATGACAATGTGTTGACTTTGCAAGTATTGTCATTAACTTCATTTATTAATGTGAGGATTTAAAGTCATTTTGATATTTTATACATTTTTTTTTTTTTTTCAAAAAATCAAAGTTTGGTCTGATGTGGCTAAACATTTATGAGTCAGGGGGTGCTTCTACTAGTGTCTGTGGTTTAGATTGGTGTTTTGAAAGTCTTACAGTGGTTACAATGATTACTTGAGGCTTGCTCACAGTTGCCTCTTCTGTCTGGAACCAACCTCTTAAACATATGGTTTTCTATGGTTTTCTCACAATATCAACGTAAAGATTTCACTCATCAGAGGCCTGAATGTGAACAAGGAGCATTATGCAGTTTTTAATAGATCTTTCAGTGAACAGGTATGCACTTGATGCACAGAGAAATCAGCTGTACATGTTACTCCCATCAATCGTTTTTAAACAGAGGAAAGTATTTCATACAAAAAAGACTCTTTCTTTCTTTCTTTCTTTCTTTCTTTCTTTCTCTCTCTCTCTAATAATAATCCATCTACATTTAAAACATCAGCGTCAAGAGGCAGTGGGTAAGTCCCTGCACTCACACACAGACCAGTGATACATGATCTGTCTCTAATGTTCTTAATGTGAATTTTTTAGATTAGATGATGGAAAATGCCAGAAACACACATGCTCACACACACACACATACACACACACACACACACACACACACACACACACACACACACACACACACACACACTTGTGACCCCCAACCCCCCTCATAGCATCTGTGTATGTGTGTGTGTGTGTGTGTGTGTGTGTGTGAGTGTGTGTGTGTGAGAGAGAGAGAGAGAGAGAGAGAGAGAGAGAGCTCTTGACGTTGATGGTTTACAAATTCAGACGAATGATCAGCAAATGACAATTCCCGTAATCGAGGGACCCCCCCCCCCTCCCCCCACGCGCGCGCACAGACACACACACGCACATGGACACACACCCACCCTCTGGCAATATATCAGTGAGTGTGTGTGTGTGCATGTTATCCATCAAGGGAGAGTGGAAAGAGGGGGAGTCTCGAGTGTCACATTTGTCTGTGAGGGGAGAGCGAGCAGTGGAGAGAGCTTGACAACCACAGAGAGAAAGAAAGGTTCTGCATGCTGCCTCTCTTTCTGTCTTTCCTCCCGCAGCAGACTTCTGCGCTTTGTGTCTTTTGGATCTTTTGAGACAAACTGGACACAATGAATATCATGCCAGAGCCAAATGCAAAAATAAAAAAAAATAAATAAAAAATGCCCACGATGTGTTTAAAGACCAAAAATCTGTACAAACAATAGACTGAGGTTTATGGCAACAGCTACATTTTTTTCAAAGAAAGAAAGGTATTATCATTTATTTGGCCTTATCATCCACATTATTTATTACTGACTGTACATCTTTGTTGGTTTTGGATAAACCTGCTTAACATAGGCGATTGATGCTTTTCTCACTGCCAGGTGTGCTAGCAAAAAAATGTGTGTGTCCATCTGGTTGTTATGTTTTCATCACAGCTGATCAGAGTTGGAGCTAACAAACACCTGTAACTACTGCAGAGACGTTTGACATTGGAGTGATTAAAGAGTATTCACGTTAAAGACAAAAGCCATATGTATGTCTGTGTGTGTGATTTTTTATTTTTATTGTTCATCATGAAAAGGGTATATGTTAGATTTGTCTGTATAAATAACAATTACGTTTATAATTTACAAATTAAGTCTCTGTTTGCAGTTAAAGAGTCATTAAGATTTCAGCATTTCTTTCAAAAAACATTCTCTGAAACTACCTCCACACAATTATGCAACGATATAAAAGACTTGTTTCAGTTTCTTGACAATGTTTCACCTCTCATCCAAGAGACTACCTCAGTTCTAAACTGAGGAAGCCTCTTGACCTGGATGACTGAGAACCTTCATCAATGTTTCACTTAAAGTGTTTTCATGTCCACCAGGTTTGTGTGTAGGTGTAGTAGTTTAAGTAAGGAGGAGCTATAGTTTTGCTTTGTATGAACATGTTTCTACAGTACATAAGATTTTTTTTTTTTTTTTTTTCAGGAATTAAACTCTCCGTACAGGACTTCTGTTTTTTTCTGACTTCCTGACCAATTCTATGAGTTGATGAATTGAAGATATAAAGCTGCAAGCAGTTATCAAATACGTCAATACATTACAAAAAAAAAAAAAAAAAAAAAAAAAAAATGGCCTTTTATTGGCTTTATTTGAGACAGATAGGAAACAGGATGAGAGAGAGGGGGAGTGAAAGCCTCTGCAGAGGGACGCCCGCTCTACCAACTGAGCTAAACTGCATCCCAAATACATCAATAAATGAATCTGTTATGCTTAACTGTTACACATTGACACGTCACACAGCAGGAAAGATATTTTTCAACAATAACCTAAACTTCCTCAAACATATAAACATCTGTAAAGCTACAAAAACAGGGGCAATGAAAGGGAAAGTGTCTGAGATGCTGGTAATAAGTGTATTGTTGAGTAGATGTTGGATGTCTCTCTCTTTATGTTCGTGTGTACATATCATTTCTCATCACCTTTATCGTTCGCTCTCTCTCTCTTTGTCTCAGTGTCTCACCCAGCCACCCCCCCCCACACACACGCACACACACACAAACACACACACGCACACACACACGCACACAGACATACATACATACTCACACAGACCCAGAGGAAGCAATAACAATCAAATTCCACACTACCCAGTTGTCCCTGAACCCCCACCCCTCCCTCCACCACCACCTTTTCCCCATCCCTCCTCTCATCTCTGTCCATCTAATTTTATGAGTGTCTGGGGAGTTTGTGCATGTGTTTTGTGTGTGTGTGTGTGTGTGTGTGTGTGTGTGTGTGTGTGTGTGTGTGTGTGTGTGTGTGTGTGTATTGCAGGATGCGGAGTATGTGCGTATTACTGCATGAGGTCCGTATGAGGTTTGTGTGCGTGCGTGTGTGTGTCTGTGTGTGTGTGTGTGGCTGTAGCGGAAAATGGCTGCCTGTCACATTAGTGGTTGGATGGGCTAAAAAATCACTTCAGTAATGACATTTAGACACCGGGCCTGGTCATGTTAACCTCTTTATTTGGAGCTATGGATGGATTTTAAGATGGCTGCAGTGATGGAGGGATTGAAAGAGGAGACCAGACAGGGACCAGCCGCTTTTCCTGTTATATGTATGATTCATTTCATTCATTAATTTCTATCTTAAGTATTCAAGTAGATCTTAAAAGGTAAAAACACCTGACATTTGTGAGTGGATGGCCCATCAGCCCATGTTAGCCACCCCATTACATGCGTGAAATGAGGCAGACAACACCACATCAGCATGAAAACTCGTTTCCATTCTTTCTTTCTCCAAAACGCTCGTCCTGCTCAGGATTATGCGAGCCTTCAGGCCATCCCCGCATGAATTATTTGAGTGAACAACATCATCATTCTGCGACAGGGCTGGCACAGCAACTTTCATAATCACAGTCATACAGACGGGCGACAGGAGTTTTCCTGTTTGCCAAACTTGCATGTCTCTGGACTGTGGGAGGAAACAGACACAGGTGTAGGGAGAAAACAAATGTTGTGTTAGTAAATTGAAGACAGAAAGAAATCTATGAATGTAGCACAAATATCAATTTATGTGTGAGGCAGACAAAACAATATCATGATGTAGGTTTAAAGAAGGGCCACTGAAGCTGTTGGATGATGTAAGCTTCTGTGTTAAAGGATGCATGTATCCTAACAAGTTATGTGTTTGTATGCAAAGCCTTATATAATGTATCCATATGTGCCACCGAGCGCTCTAATAGATAAGGAACACATTTGTGAGCCACACTGTTGCACTGGGTAACATGTTCCTTCATTGTCATGATTGTGACTAACATTTACGCAAAAGACTAAAATCAGGGGAAATATGGACCCTGGATCAAAGTTGTGTGAGTAATGCAAGGCAAGAATGTGTCTTTTTTTTTTCTTTTTTTGTGAACACAGTTAGCTTAGAAGCCTTAATCACCACCCTTTGCCCATTTTTGATTAACTAGTTAGGAGGAGTGAGGTATTGCAAAGATGGGGATGCCATCACCAACCACTTTGAGTTACATTGTGGCTCTTCAGAATCCTGGGGAACGCTGCAATGGCTCTCTCCACTATTTTTACAGTCAGTAGCTTCCATGCACAGGTGGAGGTAACAAATATCAATCCTTCATTGAAAATCGAATGTTGAGCTCATCAAAGCACTTTCATGTTTGGAGTCCAAACAATGTGCACTGCTGTACCTACTGTTCAAAAGGAGGAGGAAAAAAAAAAAAACAGACAAGGAGAGAAAAGAGGTGAGAGAGCTTTGTCAGAATGCTCAAAACAAAGAACTAAAGTTTTTTGAGCTTCCCGGTCACTGTTCTCTTCAGTCTCTGTCATGATGTTTGTAGAGGTTGTTGAGCCCAGTTCCATTGCCCGCTATGCCAGCTGTGGTTCTGGTGCCCACTTTGGTGCCATTTCCTTCCAGCATTCCCCTCCCAGGACTGTCCCGGGAATTCAACTGGTTGCATGTACGTTGCAGAAAGTCTCCGCTACGATTTTGCTCCGTAGTCCGTAGTCTCCGTAGTCAAAACAAAGCGATTTTGCTGTTATCGGAAACTTGGATCTCGGCAAAATCGCTTGATCTAAAGGGCACCAAAATGACAACATCCAAATGCCACCTTGAATTGATGCTTTGTGAGGTCAGTTTGCTCCAGGATAAGTCAAAAACCTTTCAAACACCTGTTCCCCAAATTGAGTTCAGATCAACTCAGTATATTTGCTTCATGAATAAAGAACCAAAAAATATCATGTCTATTTATTTTTTTAACTTCAATAGACATTATTGTAATATAGTTTATGAATGAAAAAAGGTTTGCCAGCCTTTAAACAGAAGCTAAACAGTTCAGTTGTGTGATGTGTGTCTTTCTGTCTGTAACTGTCCAGTCAAGTAAATCCTTATTCAGCCGTCAGTGTTTGTCAGGACTGAATATGTAACTGGACAAGAAACCGCAATCACTGGGGACGCAGCTGCTTCCCTGTCCCTGTCACTATCTGTCACACTGACACATACACACACACACACTTTCAATCTCTCTCTCTCTTACTTACCCCCTTCTCTCTATCCATCCGTCCGTCCGTCCACTACACACACACACACACACACGCCATCAGTCCCTCCAGGGTATTCACAGTAGAGCAGAGGTTGAGTGGTGACTGTCTATTCTTCTCAAGCCATCACTTGTTTTTGTCATCTCTTTTTCTTAGTTGTTCAACCATCCTCCTCTCCATATTGCCTGACTCTTTTTTTTTTTTTTTTTTTTTTTACATGATTCTCCTCCACCTCCTCGTCTTTTCTTTCTTTTAACCTGTTAAGATAATTACGTGTATCTGTAGAGTGTATCTCTGTGACTACAAAGTCTATTTGAATAATCAAGGTATCAAAATAAAGGGAATACCTGAAAAATGTGTTCAGATATTTAAGTAGAAGTATATATGTCAAGTTGGCACACAAAATAAATGGATGTTTTTTTTTTTTTTGCTTTTTTTTAAATTACAATTTTAGAATGAATCTCCCTGAGGAATGATGTAGCTGCAGCTCAAAATATCTAGCAAACCATAGCCAAACATCTGAACATTAACTCTGCCAACTTTGATTCTAATGAGTGAATCAAAACCAAAATAGAGCGGTTTTAGTACAGAGTACTCAAATGGCATTTCCAAATGTGCCATTTTGGCACAGTTTGGCAACATCTGTGCCATTTTAAAATTGATCAGGTACCAAACTAGATATGTTACCTATATGTTATCATAGATGCTCAAAAAATAGCCCAAGTGGGCTCTGGTTTGTGTGACCCAGTGAACCATAATTACATTGATAACCAGATATTATCCTTCCGTTCCATTCCGATTTCCTCCACCTTTTCCGTGAGGGTCGCAGGGATGTTACCGCTCATATCTCCCTTTTTCAGTTGGTCTATGGGCGAAGGCCAGGGTACACCCTGGATGAGTCACCAGCTCATCGCAGGACCCTCACTGATGGTAGAGGCTGCCACACAATTTTGGGGTTCAGTATTTTGCTCAAGGATACTTCGACATGTATCCTTTTTACCCTTTTTAATATATCACATAATATGACCACACATTGCTGTGTGTCAAAAAGCCTGCATTGCTGTTTGATAGCAGATGTGTACACAGACCTAATGCTGTTTTAACCATTATCTTTGGTCCTGTTTGTAGCATGTTGGTAGCTTACACTGAGGTTCCAAGCCCTTCTTCGAGGACAGTGCCTTGCTGAAAATATCCAGTATTTGTTGAAGTTGCTGCAGTGAGCAACGAAGTCAAAAGACCCAAACCAAATTCTGTGCTGTACTTTGGTTTGGATACAGAAACAAACAGACAGTTGCCATCATTGATTTCAGTCAAGCACTCTCACAGACCAGCTTGTTGAGAATTCTGATTAATCCTGAAATCTTCAATATGTGCTTGGTTTGTGCTTGTATTCACCCTCACGGCTTTGACAGAATTAATCAGGTGTATGCGTTTTAGCAATTTGTGTGTGCAAATAATTAACATTGTGAGCTCATCCTGATGCTAACTCACACTGACATCACTTACTGGTATAGTCCAAAAGTGCACATTCAACACTGACACATAAGTGTAATTGTTCTTTATTATATTGTCAGGGATGTGAAGACGTTGTTCATCTGACCCTTGACAATAAGAGAAAAAGGAAGGAGAAATAAGAAAGACAACTGCTAGAAAACAAAGTTCTGTATAGTGAATGTCTCCTAAGGCCATTGTTATTTGCTCTTTCAGTCAAGACATTACTGCAGACTTTCCAGGATGTCTCTAATCTCTAATAATGACATGCATCATTACATTACATTGTATGCAGACAATGCACCATTGTATGTTAACAAAGCTGCGGATAGTATTTCACATATATTGTCTTTTTTTTTTTTTTCTCCAAATAACTATATGGATTTAAAATAAACTGTCTGGAATTGTCTTTGTTAGCATTGAATTAGTAGATTAATGAATCATCCCTTCAACTATTTGAGGAATTTACATACCTGGGGATAGAGATGTTTTCTTACATTTTCTAACAACAGTCAAATATAATTTGGACAGCTAAGCATGAAGTTTCATTAAGCTTGGATGAATAATGTTGGAAGACGTTGAAGTATGGTTATTAACTCGGATGACTTGTGATATCATACAGCAGGGCCCCATTCTTGTTATGTGGATAAATTATGCAGATTAGATTGTTGATGAATGCTTTGTAAACTTGTAATGAATGATGGTACAGTGCTTGAAAGTTTTCACTCCCTTGGATGTTTTCCCCTTTTATTGTTTTTATACATGCATATATATAGGTTTATACAAAACAAAAGATTTACAAAAAAAAAAAACTAGAAAAAACAAAACAAAAAAATTCCAAAATGTAATGTTAATTTATCAAAAATGTACAAATAAGCGACTGTATCAGTAGTCACCCCCCTCAAGACAGTATTTAGTAGATTCACTTTTGACCGCAATCACGGCACTTAATCTGTGGATAGGTCTCAATCAGGCTTACACATCGGGACACTGCAATTTTACTCCATTCTTCAAGCTCTGTCAGGTTTCATGGGATCGAGCGTGAACAGCGCTTTTCAAGTCCAGCCACAAATGTTGTTTTGGGATTTGACACGGTCACTCCAGAACATTCGCCCTGTTGTCTTTAAACCATTTCTGTGTTGCTTGCGCTTGGTCGTTGTCTTGCTAGAAAGCAAATCTTAAATGTATGATTGAAATTACTGAAATTACACTGCTCAGATGAATGGTTGGCATGTGCCCTGCTCAAGTGTTCTTTGGTGAATTACGGGATCCCTACCAGCTCTGAGGTGGCTGTTCTGTATGCTAACCTCTGACCCTGTTGAGGAAGAGAGAACAAAGTAGAAAATAAATTTGCAAAGAACCAGCCTGGATTTGGCTCCAAATACGGATGTACTATAGGTTCTAGGACCACAGTGTTTGACAGACCAGTATTCACTATCATCTTTGTTGTTATGGAGGTAGTGGTCACTTCACAAAACAAGACATTAAACAAGATAAAAAATAATAATGCTCCCTTGGCATTCTTTCGATTTTATTGCCTTAGAACCTGAAAATTAAATGGATTTTTATTTTCATGTAATGGACCTACACAGAATACTCCAAATTGTTGAAGTGAAATAAGAAAACAGCTTGTTTTGAATAATTCTCAAAAATAAAAACTGAAAAGTGGTGCTTGCATATGTATTCAGCCTCTTTGATATGAAGTCCCATCCATTACCTTCAGAGGCAGGGACGTGCACATGATTACAGAGGGGCAGGGGCTCAAAGTCAGAAAAGGGCAGTCTTTTTTTTTTTTCAGGCGTAAATAACAACATGTAAATTAAAGTAAAGTACTTATAGAAAGCTAACTACTTAGCTGTGTATCCTGTGTAGCTGTGAGTGATATGCAATTGCCATTTTTTTTGTTTCAACAAATTACTGTCAACATGAGTTTATTCACATTATCACAGCACTGAGGTTGGAAGACATGAAATTCAGCTGCAATTTGTAAAAAGCAATGAAACACTGGTTTATTATTAGGCTATTCATTGGAGGGCAAGTGCAAACTAGAACTACAGACTACACATCTAAAATGACTACTGTGACTGTTAGTAGGAACAACCATCTTTACAGCAGCAAAGTCACAGTAAACTCTGGAAGAAGTTTAAGATTTGTGGCAAGATAAACAGCTTTGAACATTCCATGTAGCACCATTAAATCTATTATTAGAAAATGGAAAGATTATGCCACTACACATGTGCGTAGAAAACAGAGATTGTTCTATACGTTTGAGCCTGCCATACACATGTCGGCATTTCAGGTCACTGAAGTATTTAATTGCATTATTTGAGTTTGTAATGTTTTTAAAACTTTCAAAAAAAAAAAAAAAAAAAAAAAAACCTCCTGTGTTTGAGTGGGCTAGGCATAAGAATAACTGCACAGAATAGACAATCTACTTGTCCAGGTTGTTTCTTAATTTTGTCATATAGACGCAGCTTCATAATCAGTTAAATGTCCCTTGTAGTATATCCAGTGTGTTATTTACAGTCTCAGTCCCTCTCATGAGTAACCAGTTATAATCTTTCACTGCATGACTTTTACTTGAACATTTCTTAACCATCCTAAACCTGGTCTCTTGCTTTGCTCAAAGTTGACGCTTATCTGCAACTCTGACCCACAACAGACCGACAGTGTTCAGATAATGTACGTTCCGTTGGCAGCTTTTGGCAATGACAACCTTTTGACCTCCATCAGTCTGTAACACGGGTAAACCCTCTTCCACTTTCTCTCCTTATCTCTCCGTACTTCATGGTTTCCAGTAGAAAGCACTTTGGAACAACTGTGGTGCACTTCGATTGCCCTCTGTGGAAAACCAATTCTCAAGCAGGGAGAGGGAGAGGGAGGGGGAGATGCCATACACTGTCACCTCAAATAGTAAATTCTTAATATGCACCATGCTCAGAAAGTTTTTTCTTTTCATCTTCACTTGCATGCATGTTTAAGTATGTAAATGTGTGGAGCGTCAATGTGTGTATGTGTGTATTGGTGTAATCCTGGTACCCCTGGAAGCCCACAGCCTAGCACTCTATCAAATAATATGTCATCCTGTGCAGATTCATGACTTGACTGTATCACAACACTTGTCACTGTTTCGTCTGAATCAGAGTCCTGAAACAAATAAATGTTACATTAAATCTGCTTCCAAAGCAAATGTGTCGATGTCATGGGTCACTTGTAATTAAAAGTCTTTTGACGGTTAAGACACTTCATTATCAATAGGAGGATACTTAGTAATTACTGCCTCAGTAGCTGCATATCAAGAGGCTGCTCTCTCTTCTGCACCTTTAAGGTACCTAGTGTGTTGTTATAAATGTCAAGGGAAGACGTTTCCTTTATTTGGTTGGTGGGTACCTTGGTCTAGTCATACAATATAAGTGTAGAGCATACTTAGAGCTTGACACAGGCATTTCATTTCTTTTTTTTTTTTGGATCATGCTTGTACTTTTCTGAATTACCTCTTTATGCTTTAAATCTAGTCTTTTCTGAATCGTTGGAATAGATAAATGATTGAGAAAAAATTTTGAAGAAACTACTCTTGTGTGAGTTTTTCATTCTTCAGTCCGCATACTTGAACACAAGTATGCTCAGTGATGAGAGACATTGATGGAAGTTTCTCCCAATTTCCAAGCGCAGTCCTCATTTTTATTTTGTGTAATTGGAGCAGAGCACATGTCTGTTTGTTCAGTATTCATTAAATTAATCAAAATGCAAGATTCTGTTTCAACAGAATATCTTGTTTTCCAATTTCAGGTCTACAGATGAAATATCCTTAGTCAAGCCATCACCAGACTGGGCAGTTTCTGGTAAGTGCTCTTTCTTCTTGAAGACTTTTCAACTTTTGACATGATTTTAAGTGTCCACAGTGCCAAATCCCCCATTGACCAACTACAAAATGATTAGTGTAGGCTCTTTGACCGTTGATATTCAGTTCTTAAGTTCTTTATCTTTAAAGAATGACTTTGATTTTGAAAGTTTCTTCTTCATGCAGGCCAACATAAACCCGATTGATCCAATTGTTGCAGTTTGAAATGGTGGCATGTTAGACTTGAGGATGTGCTTACATGATCTTACAAACAGAACAATGTTTTTTGGGTCCTTTACCTACAGCTCTGAAAGCTTAGCTTCAGTCCTGAGTGTACAGAACACTGGAATACACAGATGGCTGCATTATGTTTATTTTGAGGTTGTACCTTGCATCAGTGCCATTGTTCATGGTCCACCCATCCGACTTGCAATAATCAGAGGGTTTTGCATATTTATTGATGAACTTGTGCTAATGTAAGTTACAATATTGTAAGTTGCTATTATAATTTACAATAGCAAAAGCCACTAAGTTTACATAATTTCACAGATATTATGCTTTTTCAAAAAAAAAAAAAAAAGAAATCTGTAGGTGTTTCAAAAATTTACTTTGCCAACGAGATCACGTTTTCACTTGTGTCCTTTAGTTTTTTTCATTGGTTGGTTGGTTGGTTTGTCAGCAGGATTAGACAGTATCCACTGAGTGGATTTTCACAAAACCTGAGTGGAGGATGGGCCTTAGCAATACTAGACCCCATTACAGTTTGGTACAGATCCAGATAAACTGATGCAACCAGGGAGTTTTACTCACTTTCTTTTACATTGTAGTTTTTTGACATGGCAGAAGAGATGGTTATTCAAAAAGCAAGAATGTGTATATCCAGTGAATTTAGGGAGCTTTAATTTAACATTTCTAATGCAGAACTTAGGTTCTCAGGTAATGACCAACAGGTCGGAGCATCTATGGCTCAGGAGGTAGGATTAATTGTCCACAGATCACAGATTTCCTCTTCCAATCCACATGTCAAAGTATCCAGGGCAAGACATGAAACTCTAAATTATTTTCAGTGGTCAGGCCAGCACCTTGCATGCTAGCTTACTGCCATCAGAATGTGAATGTGGGTATATCTGTTTATGCCTGAATTGGAGGCTAAGTTTTAAAGCAAAATATCAATATTAATTATTAATCATATACAAAATATAAGACACATATTCAAAAGTTTGACCTATCGATCAAATTACTCTCTCAGCAGCCACGCTCAACAAGTATGTCTCATCCATCCAGTGTGAACGGTCTAACCATGTTAGGGAGATAATGCCATGCAGCTGTGCGCCCATCCAGCGTCCAGCCTGTAACTTACAGTCCATTTGTCAACAGCCATTAAAGCAAACAGTCAATACCAATCAAACATGAGGTCTGATTATTCCCAAACAGACCCGAACTAAAACCTGTGGTAATATCATTTGCAGTGGCCAAATCCCTCTGGAGGGATGACTATTGAGATGATGCTGTGGTGATTTGGATAAATGACGGCGGCTGCTGTAGTCATATTGCAGTACACTCTTCATACAGTTTGGATGACCATTACAAAGTTATCATCAACAGATGTGTCGCCATTTATGAGTTCACTCTCACATACCTTTTAGATTTAAAAGCAACTACTTCTTAGAGCAAAATAAGGGACAGTGGCACTGGGCCTGATAATGTGCAATACATTTTTAAAAAATCAGCTGTGGAGGAGATATGAATGCTGTGTTTGGACTGTTCATTTTAAGTTAAACGTACTCACATTACCTGATTATTTCCATTTGATGCTAGTTTACGCTTCTATACGCAGGCAGATGTTTTACTTTTTAATCCACTAAATTTGGCAGACAGCAACCGTTTTTCATTACCTTCCTGTCTAGTGAAAACCATGAATCTCTTCTGTTGCCTTATGTGTTGAAAAAAATCCCCTCCTTCTTAAGATACATATACATTTTTTTTCTTCATAGAATATGATACATTGCTGTTGATTAAACAATATAGATCAATAGATTATGGTAAAGAGTATTAGATACCAACAGTGCATAAAGTAGTTAAATAGCTCAACCTGCAGTAAATTGGCACATAAACATTAATGCAGCTGCAATTTCCATTCAAAACATATAATATAAGAGGGAACGATGACCTTTTTTACGACAATGATCATTATTATTATTATATGAGAATTTTTGCAGTAAAATGGTAGTACATGTTTCTTGTAGGATCACTTGATCTGGATGTTTCTAATTAGTAAATTGTCAATTGATCCTGATCACTATGACAACTGAGAATATTTCTCTTAACAATATAATGAATTTGCTCCTCTGAATTGCGGTAACATTAGCCATGTTGTCTTGACCTTGGTGTCTAGTGGAATCAGACACCACAATCAGATTTGTTGAAATGATCTCAGCAATGAAATTCACCAGACTGTGTATGGAGTGGCCATGTTGATCCCAGAATAAGAGCAAATTAAATCAACAAAGTCAGAATGTAAATATATGTAATACAATACCATGATAAAATATTGTCTTTATGTGAGATTCTTTAAATACCAGTATGTATAGTTTTGTCTTGGAGAAGAACTCGTAGCATGTAAGACTTTTTATTTTTATTACATAAAATAAAGCGTTTAACTACAACATAGATGACTGAGTATGAAAAAACAAAAAATAAGAATACTTAAAAATAGTAATATGTAAAATACCACTCAGTGAAACACCCAGTGAAACACTGGCATAATGTATGTAAGCCAAATTGTAGGAAGTCGGTGTGATGGATTCCTGTGTGTGTGGGTTTGAGTGTGTGTGTGGTGAAATGATGAGGGGCAGAACACAACAGAAAGAGCCAAAGGGGAAATAGGGGGAAAACAGAAAATAAATAAAGTGAGTTCTGAAAACAAAGTATGGAGAGAAATATAAAATAGACAAAAGGAGGTTTTTTTTTTTGTTTTTTTCTGGTGGGCTGGTGATATTCCATTTTTCCCGTCCCCCCTTCTCCTCCTTCCTTCATAAAGCATCCATAACTAGAAGGATTACTCAGTCGCTAGTGCATGGTATTTTCTTTTTTTTTTAAATACTTTCCAGCAGTTAAAACTATATTATTGGCTGATGTAAGGTAATAAAAATTTGATTTTTTTTTTTTTTTTTTTTTTTTTTTAGTTTTCGATTAAACTCTTCTTTTTCCCCATTACAATAACCACTATGTCTGGGTCCCAGTGAAAGTGCAAACTCTTTCATTCTGGCTCCAAGAGGTGAATAAAGTTAAAACCCCATGAAGTAGAAAAGTTTCAGTTCAAAAGAAGAAGAGACCAATGTTTCCTCAGATATGGTCTGCTGCCTTCTCTACATTCCTGTCTTCACACAGCCTGTGTGTATATACTTTGTGTCTTCAGTGTGTGTGTGGGCATGTGTGTGTGTGCACTGTGGACTGAGAATAGGGGGTCTTCAGGGGCTGCTCTGTACCCAAGGCTCATTTTAATATATGTAAAAGCTATGGCTCACTGGAGAGCCTGTACAATAGTATGATCGGCCTCAGGGATGTGTCAGAGACCAGTGAGTGTCTGTGTGCATGTGGACAGTGGCCGAGGTTTGGACATGCGTCAATGGTCCGCCTGCACACTACAATCTCAGCCCCTGACGTTTTCAGCATATGCACACAAACACACACACACACACACACACACACACACACACACACACACACACACACACACACACACACAGCAGAGCAGTGGGCCCTAAGGTCTGACACATTTGCATATGACTGTCTGCTGTGGCAGAGTCCTGCAGTTCCACTCCACGCTAAAAAAACTTCTCAGCAGCCATTCTACAACTCTGCTTCCTGACATGTTTTGTTCAATGGACTCTGAGTGGGACATGAAACTACTTGGTGTAACCAATGCAGGCTTGGAGGCTTTTACTGTAGCTGTTTACAAAAGATTCAGTCTGAATTGTGAACAAGCACCGGTTGATTTGCAGACGTTGGCAGTATGGCCTGTTTTTCATATTTTTATGGTAAAACTTAGGCAAACTTGGTCATTGTGGGACACTTTTTTGTCAGCAGACACACAAAATACACATAAAGTTTTAATGATGGCGCCTATACAATATTTTTTAATGATGGAATAATGAGGAAATGAAATACTATCCTTGTTTTTTCCTTAAGCATAAATTACAGCTAAAAAAGGCCATTTTGATGAGAGCCGCTCTCACTTAAAACTGCATGTTTTTCCAGAGATAAGAAAGACGACTCAGTGTGAGGAAAACATACAGTGGAATGACCACACAACCCAGAAAAAGGGGAAAACAAAATCAAGTGAGGAGAAAGACATAGTTTGGTTTATTTTCCTTAAACAATGTGACAGAGTACATAATTAAGCTGTTAGGGAACCTTCTTCTTCCCTAGCTATTATTCAGTCTTGTAAATAGCAGATAAAACTGCTGGGGTGTAAAATTATGACCTGTCAATAGAACAGTAACACTGGCAGGCGAGACATGAGAGATACTGACAAGGGAATGAAAAACGGGGAGGAAAAAGGGAAAACAAAGACAGAACATAGCAGCAAAAACTAAGAGGCACTTAGTGCGCTGACAGCTACGCATGACTGGCTAAAATTAGGGTACGCATATATGCAGAACACACGCACAGATAAATGGATGCATGAAAGAGCTGGTATTCACACACACGGCTATGATGATTTTCCTGTATGCATTCACTGTCTAACGATCACATTACCTTCATATGTCATGACTATCCTGCAATTACAATCCCTCCCTCCAATAAATTCAGCGTATACAGTATCATATGAAACTAGCGAACATGCCAGACAGTGTTGCCACCCTCTCCTGCTCTGTCTACAGCATGTCAGTCAGTCTTTTTTTTTTTTTGTCCTCCTCCCTGGGATCTTTCCAAGAAGCCCGCTGTAGTGCTGCAGTCACTGGGGTCAGTGAGAGGTTAAAACACCCATAAATATTTTACCTGCCTAATGGGAAGAAAAAAGGCACTACGCTTATTTGGTGTGCTGTGTTCACAAGAAACAGTGTGGAGGAAATCTGTTTATATTCATTTAGATTACTTGAACTAAATCTATATATACAGGTGGTAATTATTTTGACTCTCAAAATGTCAATTAAGGTCAACTTCAAGGATTTGTGGAAGAGGAAATGTGCCTTTTATTGTCTATTGACATTACTGCTATAGATACACAATATGTACACTGATCCTGAGATAAAACTGCCTCCAGGTTTACAGACGCTCCTGGTATTGGATTTTTTTAATTTTTTTTTTTTTCAAACTTTCTTTAACATCACCAGATAGGGTGTTTTTCAACATTTTCGTTAATTTCTCACAGAATTATAAGGATTATATATATTATTATATTCAATTATGAAGTAAAACATTATTTGACTAGAAGAAACTGTCAAATTCACATTCTCCTTAAATAAACAAATACAAACTTTTGAAGAGGCACTTGATTGGATTTCTTCACTCAAGTTTCAGCTCTCTGTGGGCTTGTTGTATTTCATCGTAGACTGATGTTAACTGATGACAGTGACTGGCAATACAAGTAATAGAATTGATCACGGTGCCCATTCAGTCCAATGAGAATTGCACATCTAGTCACATACGGCAAAAAAAAAAAATTCCTTGCTTCTAGATCTGCTCCCTGGTTATGCAGCCCATTGAATATGCACAGTAGAGTTTCTCCCACTGGTCCTGCCCGGATGTTCCTGCTCAACACATAGACGTCACATTGTGATGACGTCAGTGATTTTTCCAAATGGCTTTTTTCTTGTCTTGAGGAAAGTTTTACAAATCAGGAAGCAAACTCAACAACTGCTAACCAGATTCAGCCAGTTAGCACTTGGGATGATGGAAATGACTTCATGATACAAAACCTGACATAACATGACATGACATGACATAGCTTTTTTTGGTTATTCACATGTTATTGTTTCATGGATGTTTTATGTATATATTTTGTAATTGCAATACTCAAAGCACTGTTTTTTATTTTATTGTGAAGGATTGGGATGTGGTCAAAGAGGACAAATATGACACAGTTAGTATGGTTTAAGAGATGGATCAGGGTTGAAGTTGAAGATTAAAGCGCCACTGAGGTTTGGAGATTAGGTTAGGAATATAAGATGTGCGGTCCTCACAAGAAAGGTAACATTAATATTGAGTGTGTGTGAGTGAGAGAGGGAGTGTGTAAAGCACTTGCCCTCACAAGTGCTAGGGCAGCTCCAGTGAGTCACAGAGCCATGTATACTTCTCTCATCCAACATTTACAAGCCTCCTGCTCTCTCTCTGTCCCTCTCTCTCTCTCTCTCTTTCTGCTGCCAACACATTACCCATGCTCCACTGATTCCCCCTCTCTATCTCCTGTTTGTCTCTGCGCTCTCTCATTCTGTTTTCTGCTCGTCATTTCACTTTGCTTTTGTATTATTTCATTGTCTCCCCTTGCGTTTTTTTGTTTTCCTTCCCCTCCACACAGTCGCTTTCTTGACACTTTCTTTTCCATTCTTAATTTTCGTTTTCTCTTTTTAATATGTATTCTCAGACCGACCTTATTTCTCTTTTCCTCTTCTTTCACCCAAGCTTCCTGTTCCTCTTCATCAAACTTCTTCATCGACCATCTTTCATTTAGCTTCATTTTGAGCTTTCTTGTTCACATTATTTTGCTTTGATTAACCTATTCAGAACAATTAATTATGTTACAAACACAAACATTTTTAAGTGTTGATTGCTACTCAGAATGCACTACCTAATGGTAAAAACAGCCATTCATTCTCTTTAGACAACAACAAATAAAAAACATTACAAGCATGTGTGTTCTGGAAAAGGTGTCTTCCTCAAAATAGCTTTTTTATTATTTTAAAGCTCGTGTTGGTTACAAGTTGGATATAAAGCTTGCAGACAATTACGGTAGTTGACATATTCACACTTCAAGCAAATGCTAGATCGGTAACTACAGCACAGAGCCACTGACCAGGCTGCTGTATATTGATAACTGGGAGTGAGACAGGCTATATCTGTAATATACCCTCCCATATTTACACTGTTTACAAATGATGTGCTGCAGCACTATGAACACGAAAGATTAAAATGTTCCTTATGCTTCTTCCTTGTTTCAAGGTGCGCCATGCTTGCTGAAAAAAGAGACTCGTTTTTAAATGTAGATGGCTCTACTGTACTCCACTTCGGATGACGTAAAAAAAAAAAAATAGTGCTATTACTGAATAATGGACAGTCAATCAAAAAGGTTTGAGGTGCATAAGTGCATTGGGTTGGATTCAGATAACAGTTATCATAGATCTAAACATCGCAGAAAAGTCCATTGACAAGGGTGGGAGATCAATTTGCTCTTTTGTTTTCCAAAGTCTCTCCATTATTCTCGTCACCTCTTCTTGAACCCTCTCATCCTTTCTTTCTTTTTGTTTTCTGTTCCTCCCTCCACTTTTGTTATATTGTCCCATTTTACCTACAACCAAATGTGATATAGTGTTTGACATACTTATTGCAGGGTAGTGCACATTATACCGCACAAGTGTTCACGTTTTTTTGCCCACCTCTTAAAGCTGCTTGAATTTTACCAATTCAGTTTTCCTCACTCTGATTAAAAAATAAATATCCTGTGTTTTTCCACTGGCCATTGTGTGTTAAAAGCCTGCTGTTGTTTGTGTTTGAGAAACAATATCACATGAAAGAAAAATAAAGTGATGCTTGATTATTACTTATGGCTGTTTAAAGGAGTGGTTGTCAAATACAATGAGTAAATATGAGCAGAGTCATCATTGTTGATGTGAAGCAAACGCCACAGTGCTCGCTGTCAGATGTCCAAATTTGCTGAGGCAGACTTGTGTAGATGAAGGTTGATTTTAGATTTTCAATTGGTCATAATTTTCACCGTCCCCTTTTTTTTTTTTTTTTTTTTTTTGAAAAAGAAAAAATAGTAATAATTATAGATTTAAAGGTTGGTTGAAACTCTACCTTCTCCATTTCTATGCACCTTGATATTTCCTGTCTTGACTCCCATGTTGACTTCAGTCGTTCTTTCCCTCTTCTGTCAGTCATCCTCATATGAAGGTGGTCAGTGGTGCGCTTGGAGTTATAATTTGTTTTTAAAATGTTCATAATGGAGAAAGCTGCTTTTATTTCCTCTGCCCTGAATTTGAGAGGGTTTGTTGCTGAAAAAAAAACTGTTGCGTCATCTCATAGTGGAGCTTTTAATATTCGCTACAGTCACAGAACATATGAGACACGCTGGTTTTGAATTGCTGTGTGAGAATTAACATCTTAGAGTCTTTATATACTTGATTAAAGCTGTTTTTATTGTCCCCTGTTCTCTTTTTAGAGCACACCTTGTGAAAAACCTCTTCTCTGGCTTACTCATTTTTCTGGCAATTGTCTCCTAGCCTGTCCTAGCCAGTCCTAGCTTGCATGACACCCTGGGCGAACCCCACCTTCAGCTGCAGGAGCTCGTGCGCCCCTCCATCAGTCCCACCCTTGGGCCCTCATTTATTAAATGAAAGTACGGCAGAAAACCGTGTGTACGACCATTTCCATGCAAGCTTCGGCATTTATCAATTTGGACATGAGGGAAAGCTACGATCAGATCTCACGTCAGGTCTGAGCTCATGTACGCAAATCTGAGTCTGTGGATTTGCAGTGCAGCACAGCAAAATCTGACTGAGTCTGAAAATAAACCTCAGCTGTCATTAAGGATAACCAGTCACATATTTAGAACAGATCAAAACAGATTCTTAAAACGAATAAAACAAAATACAAAAAAAATAAGAATTAAAAAAAGCCCACGTTTTTTACTGATACCATTTTTTTGCAAAATAAAATATGACAACTAATTACTGGATTACCTTATAACCCCGCTACAGAGCAGGAACTCAGATTCAATAGTACGCACACACTCGCACGGGTCACAGTGGAGCTGCTTCGGGTTGCTTCAGGGCAGGTGGCTCCATCTCATACCAGCAGGGGGAACGCTGCTGTATACCCCAGAGAAAGTGTGCCATATTATGTTGGCCAGCTCAGTTTTGCACAACATTGCGTTAGTGAACGGAGTGCCTTTGATGTGCTGGCGCTGCCAGGATTTAGTTTATCTTCTCGCCAGTGTTTCTTCTCTCCATGTTTGACCTCAGTGGGCGAGGCCTCTGCACCAGGAATATTTAAGGGCGTAACATGTTAATGACGATTGAATTCAGTCGCCGCATTTATCAAGACCGATCATTACGCTGGAATTGGTCAGATACGAATGTTTCATAAATCACACGTGTGTCCTGTCGTAAGACCAATTCTGTGCTTAGATCTGCACCCGTTTTCACGCAAGATAAATGAGGGCCTTGGTGTCTGCCTATATTGCCCGTATGAGGAACAGCCCCTGCAACTATTTTAAAAATGTTAAGATCTGAAAAGTCTGGCCATTGTGTAACCTGCAGTTATGTGAAAGAAGAACATTTTTTATGAGCTAGCTAATATATTAAAATGTCACTTGCACGACTGTCAGGTTTGTATTTTGTATCAACACATTGATTAATTGTCAACGTCTTTCAAAACAATTACAATTACAATTACTGTTGCAGCTGAACACCGACATGCCCTTTGTCGTTTATGCAAGAAAATGACTTGGTATGTTTAGGAAAAAAACAAAACAAACAAAAAAAAAACACTGTGGTTTGGGTTTAAATAACTATGTTATTTCTGTAACATGCAGGCACTAGTTAAAAAAAAACACACTCATAACAACTGTTTGAAGACAACAAATTGATCCCATCAGTCACTGGAATAAATGCTCAATAGCAGTGTCTTGATCAGAAGAGGAAGTAGCATGACATTGTTATAGAGTCAGTGGAGGTGTTAAGGATTGAGGGAAGACATATAAAACCAAAACTGTTCCCATAGGCAGATATTAGTGTGTAAGTGTGATTTTCTTGCTTTTGTTGGAGGGTAAAGAATTAGCAGCTATTTTTCATCTCGGCACACTGCAACTCCTTGTGACATACTACAACCACCAGCAGCCCTCTGTGCATTGGCAGTGAATAGAAATGTGTATCTTGTTACCAACATGCTTGTGCCATACTGTGTGTCTTTTCATATTGGTTCTAATGGTTATGCTTTTCAAACAATGTAAGGACCAACTCATCATCATTATTGCAGTACAGCGACACTGCTTGGAACATCAAAGTACCTCCAACTAGCAAGGTGCCAGTGATGACAGCAGTAATGATAGTATCAGCATCTTGTTTTGTGGCTATGTGGCATTATGGGCTAATGAGGTGTCTCTGGGGAGTGAAATTTACATTATCTGGACATGAGGTCGAATCACCTGGCTATTTATCCAGGGTAATAAGAAAATATACCCCAGTAAACAAAAACACAAATAATGTTCAAAGTCCAGGGAGCAGAGATTAGCACCACCCAGTTGAGAGGTTGCAGATTACGATCAACAACATTCGTAAATGAGAAATATGACAGGCCCTCTCCTCAGACAGTGTGTTGTGTCTGTTCTGGCCTACTGTTGAAGACATGGTGGTGTAACATGGTGGATTCCATAGATGAGGACCTGCTTCCTCTATAGCTGTAGCTATATAGTGGATTCATGCTAAGGTAACTAAGATACAATGTTTTGTCATGTCAGGTGATGATACACTCAATTAACTAACACAATTTGGAATATTTCATTCCAGTTCCAGTGTCTTTCTGTGCCTTCTGCTGCATGCAAACATTGCACTTGCTAACATGCTTGTCATTTATCTATTTTCTTTTAAGTATATTTCATATTTTTGTGTTTCATATTTTTGTGTGAAGGAAAACTTGCAAATTAACAGTTTCATTGCCTGGTGCAAACTATGTGTATATGGCAATTGGTCTTGAATCTTGAATCTGACAGCGCATTCTCCACCGCAATGGTAAATGGACAAAATATTTTTCAAGGAAATCGTTTCTATTATAATGTGTGAAACACCAAATGATATAATCGACAAATGTAGAACAACAGAACCTGACAGAGAGACAGCGCTGTGCAGAGAACTGTTTTCTGCTGATCATTTTTTTCTTTTTGCTCCACATTCAGTGTTCATCTATTACTGTTAAAAAAAAAGTCCCCTTCACCATCTGGGTAAGCACGGTGGTAATGTGGGTACATTAACGGGGAGCTTGATCTAGTGTTTCTGTCAGACTTCTGAAGTTTTTGCAAGAGACTCTTAACATGGAAGTAAACTTGGCCAGCAGAGGTCATGGCCAGGCGGTAAGCTCACCTTTGGTCAGCCTTCATTTGGATATTACAGTCACAGTTTTTGATGAAGATTCATTGATTGCTTTAGATTCAGACCATATTTCTCTGTCCAGAGAGTGTGTTTTTTCAAGGCTGAGCTTGCTGTGGCACTATTAACCTAGGGTTTTGGAGAAACTTTCTCTATCAAAAGGGATTTTTTAAGGTAGCCCATTTTGAAAAAAATACTCTATACAACCTTTGCCACAGCCTCTTTGTCTTCAGTTGGGGATGACATATGAGGTTTCACCAGGGATGAAGCCATGTTCAAGGACAGTCTAAGTGCAATTTCAAGGTGAAATGTGGTGATAAACAGAAAAAAGAAAATGCTCCCACATTGCATTGCTCTCACCTTTCGTCTTTGGCACTTTTTCTCTTCACAATCTGGAAAAAACAGCCTTCCAGATGAAAGTGGGGTCAGAAAAGGCAGACAATCTTTAACAGAGCTGTCATTGATGATTTAAACAAAAAAAGTTCTTTTTTGTTAATTATACCCAATGTAGTTTGCATTTGCTGTAGTTATATAAGCACAATCTTGTTCATTGCATTACCAATATTTTGTTGGTTAGTCTGGACTTTGCAAAAAAGTTGGAGAGCCAACCTATTCCAAGCTATAATACAGCTATAATTAAGGGATAACCCCTAAAAGTGATTAAATCCTTGATATCTTCTGACAATTCTGAAATCACTTCATCATTTGATAAAATACCTATATATATATATATATATATATATATATATATATATATATATATATATATATATATATATATATATATATATATATATATATATATATATATATATATATATATACTGTATATGTGTGTGTGTAAAGTAATTGTCACTCATGAGAAAATCTCAAAAAACAAAATCACGGTTAAGTAACGCAATAACACATGCCTTACTTTCCTCGTTACTTGAAAAAAAGTAATCAGATTACAGTTACTTCTAACACGTTACTGCCCATCAGTGTTAGTGACATAACAGAGAGCTATTTGTGAGGTCTAGTCAGTCAATAGTGCAGCATTTAAATGTCTTAATAGCTCTTACATCATGATCAATGGTAACTGAGCATCAGATTTTGAGCCAACATTGTCAGTTTGCACTGAGGGCTTTGTGTGCAGTTTGTCGTGTTTTGTCATTTTTAATACAATAAAAAAATAAAAAAAAATCTCCTCACTGATGGACTGAGAAGGTTTATTTCCGCATGTGTGCAGACTTGCATATCAGTGCTCCTTTGAAACTGGTTTTAATATCCAGCATTCCCTGTAGTGCTCTGCTTCTTTTAGTGCTTTGTTTGAACAGTGTGGTGTAGAAATCCACTATGGCCTGCTCTCAGCTAGAAAGGAGAGGAAAGCGAGAGAGCGAGCGCAAGAAACAAACAGAGATAGAATAAAAGAGAGACAGAGATATCAGGAGTGTGTTTGTTTAAAGATATGTCGACACACACTGTGATGAGCTAAGTAAAGGCCACAGTGTGAGGCAGCCACATATTTAGTGGTGGATATAATCTTGAATAGCTGAAATGTTGGACAAGGTTTGAAAGAGCTGGCATTGATGATCTGAAGAAATGTGATGGCCTTGTGATTCAAGATATATCTATCTATATCCATCCATCCATCCATCCATCCATCCATCTTAATCTGTGTGTGTGTGTGTGTCGTAGATTGCATTTCACAAAGGTTATAATCTTTCTCATAACTCAACTATGACTCAACTCAGCTACTTTTTTTTAATGGGGTCTGGGTGTGTTGCTGTTACTAGTTCAAAGCTTTGTTGAGACAGTTCATAAACATCTGCAGAAACACAACACATCGTTCCCAAGATCGAGGACTACGTACAGGCAGAGAAATGCTTCCAGTCATTCAGTTGGAAATGGTTGTTCAGACATTCCACTTTCAGAGAGGAATAGAATAATCATAAATACACTCAAAAAGAAAGAGTAAATTGGAAATGCAAACTTGGAATGAAAAATGATAAGTCAGTGAAGTGAGTTGTCTGCACAGAGCCCAAAGGATACTGAAAGAAAACACCCACCCCAGACACAGTCTGTTCACCCTGCTGCCATCTGACAACAGATACAGATGCTGCCATACCACCAGACTACAGAGCTGCTCCATTCCTCAAGCTGTGAGGCTCCACAATCCATCATCAACACCTATCCAGAAGTATTGGTTATATGAAATAAGTTACTAAATGCGTATTAACATTTGTTAGACTAAATACATGTTAATAAGACCAAAAAGTTGTTTATTACTAACACAATTAAGTTTAGCTAACTTACCTATAATGCCACTGTTAAACCCTCAATAGGCTATTTTGTTGCTTTAATTAGATTATTATGTGCTTATTACACTTTTATTAGCAGTTCACTGTGAATTTATTAACAGCTAAATATGCCTGATTTAAAGTGATAACAATGCCTTTCTAGGGTTGATACTGTAATTAGTTATTAAGATTAACAAATCCTTTATTATGCTTTTTTTAATGTTCTTCAATAGTCAGTGTCTGAGTGGCAAGAGTGGCAAGATTTGGCTCAGTACTAAAACCTTTTTCAAATTTTCCAGACCAATTATAACAGAGGTTTAATTTTTTATTAATCTAACAGGTGGATGTTTGTACATCATTAGCGTTAAGGGCTGTCCATACCTGGAACTGTGACTAAAGCTAAAACTAAATGTATATATGATATATATTAAATGTTTTAAAGAGTGTTCTAAGAGTCCTCACCTCAACTACAACAGTTAAAACAGTGGCAAACATTATCTTTGTGATCACAGTTAGAACAATTTAATAAAAACACTGACAGCAGATAAAGTTACATATGAATTCACAGGCGCATCAGTCAGCTTGATGAGGACATTTTTCTACAAAATGATGTTGGTGAATTATGAACGGTCACATCGTTGTCAGTGGAGTTATCATTATAGTCATTGTCCTTTGTGGACAGCTCTTTACAATGGTTTCTAAAGGAAATCGCGCTGGTATTGCCAAGTGAGTTAATCTGTAGAATTATTCCTCAAAATATGTGATTTGGTATGGTAAAACAAAAATAATTAAACACATAATTCAATAATTAGAATCAGTTGACAAATGTAAACAGCCATCGTTTTATTGGATAACACTATGTGCTACTGCCAGCCAGTGGAAGGCTGTATCGCTACTAAGGCACCCAGACCTCACACAAATTTGCAAATCATTGCAGGCCTTTGCAAATCACTACTAAGCTATGCTAAATGCCTGGCTAAAGACTATTAATTGCACATGGTAATAAATGGTCTGCAGCAAGAGGAACTGTTAGCCTACCTTGTGCACTGACTGCAAACTGCTACTGAGAAAGTTTTGACCACCGTCACATCAAAATAAACCATAAACCACTGCTCAATATCTAAAGTAAAGTAACAGCTAGCTGGCGTCAGTTACTTGTAAAATGCAGAAATAATGTTTAACAGTCAAATCTCATGTTAGCTTGCACCTAAGTTACCACATATTTGAGTTTGCTAACATTAGCAATAACGTCAGCTAGTTGGAGGTGTATGCTGGGCTAACCATCACATTAGCAGCACATCTCCTGCATTTAAGGATGAGTCAACATGGACTTACCTGCAGTGATGCGCAGGCATCATCTCGCAGTTTCCTCTTCTTTCTTTTCTCTGCTCCTGACTTTATTTTTATTGAGTAATTAAATATATCTCTTGTTAAGCCTGTTTTGTGATATACATGGCTTTTATACTAAAATAATATCAGCATTATAATCATTATGACCATGATGATTTTTCATAATGATATTTTTGGTGCCCCGTCAGCACCTGGTGCCCTACGCGCAGCGCGTGGTGGGAGCGGCGGTGCTGTGTTGACTGCATTTTTCTCTGCTGTCAGGATGAAGAAAAGAAATAAAAACAGATATTCCAAATCCACATGATACAACAAATGAGACAACGTTTAGACAAATCTAGAGAGACTGAAAGAAGAGAGGTTGTAGATGATATGCAGTATAGGACTGAAATCAACTGACAACTTAGATGAAGATGATAGATGAATTTTAAATTATCTGTAGCAACTCAGCACGCTGTTGTCACAGCACAGCTGGGCTTCAATAATATTTCATTGTGTTTCTTCTTTTGGAAATCTATAATCCATACCTCTCACCATTTTTTCTGTACTCCCCCATCATTTGATATCATATTCCTTTTGCTGCTCCTGTCTTCTCCTCCTGTCTCCATCATTTCAAAGCTCTATAGTCCATACTTTTCACTGCTCGTGTGATAAAGGAATTTTGCTGAGTCCATACTTCCATCTGAGCAAATCACTCGGAGCAAAATCTCTATCCTCAATAATAGATCGAAACTGCTCACCAAAATGGCAAAGGGGCTCCATTACTGTGAATGCAATGAGAAACTGAAGAGCAGCTTTCTATTTGAAAATGACACAGATTTTATTAAATTTCAATTTTAAATTGCTCAAATTGAAGTGCTGACCAGGATAACATCCACAAAGGTCTTGTCAACAACTTTTTCAATTTCACAATTCACAACAATTTCTTCAAATAATGATTCAAAAAACACTTAAAAAATGACTCGAACTGATCAAGTGACTAGGCGTAGTTTGCATTTGCTCGAATCAGGGGCATGTTCAGTTGGCATCAACAAAAATGAGTTAGTGAGTGATTGGATTGGGTTGGTACCTGCCAACAGATAATTGACAGCTGGCTATACTAAAGTATGCCTCACTGAATTACACTCTATTCCACTTGGAAAGACCTGGAGACGCTGATGCTGCATTTAACTTGACTTTGGCAAAGATCAAGTTGTTGCAAAATCATGCCTTATTTCAAATGTACAATTATCCTTACTCTATCTTAATCTTTGTATTTAATCTCTTTATCTAATGGGTCATCATCTTCATGGTTTGAGTCATCTAATAAGTCAGGAATTTCAATTTCTTTTTGCATGAATGCTTCTAATCTAATCGCAAACTTGTGTCATTAATTAATCCACTTACCTTGTTGCACGCCTCTTTTAAGAAACCAGACAATGTGGTCCAAATGAGACCACACTGACAATTTGTAACAATGTAATGTAAGTCTGCAAATCATGATGATAAACTTCAAGCATTCAGAATGGAATGAAAGTGTTATGCAGCTCTAAAACAGTTACAGAAACTGGATCAGTTGTATCAAACCACAATCGGGCAGAACCATCTGAAGATCAATACATCAAGCTAAGTTCTCTAGAGAGAGAAAGGCAACTTCATCACAGATACAGAATTTAGGATACTATTGGATATTACGTGTATTTGCTCTATTTATTTTACTTTTTTATATTCTATTCATATTGCAAGCGAATGTAAATGGATTTGCCAAGACTGAACAGTGGCTGGTCGTGTACAAAAACAAAACTTAAACCTTTGAATAGATTTATGAATCATCATCATTTCATCAAAGTACTACAAATGGTATGCCAGTAAGGGGATGCCAAGAGAAAATGATCATTCACATTTGTTTAAAGCCTGTTTTCAAAAAGATGTGAGAGGCCTTTTTCACATTCACATTTCAAAGAGCAGACAGTAAAAGCTCTCATTTCATGGGGAAATCATTCAGCCTATGTTCTATGTCGCTAGAGGACAAGAATATGTATAGTCTGCCGTCCATGAAAGGATATGGAGCACAGTCCCCAACATGTCCTGTTGTGTACTGCCTGCATCCTTCCTAGATTTCTGCCAAATCATTCAAAATGTTTCAAAAAGTCATAAACTGACAAAACACAGCACTCAAGCTCAACACCCCCCTGTTTTCTCTCACACGTCTTCACTCTCTGATGTATCATGGAAAATTTCCACTCTCACCTGCTGATGCACCTGTGTGTTGCCATGGTTACCAGATCTTTGACAAATACTGTATATATGCTGCTTACACAGATTGCTTAACATTAACCCAGCAGATGGATTGAGTATACTAAAATTACATCTCTACTCCTCTGTGACATCTTAGCTGCTCAACTCCAAGAACACCAAAATCATCAGTGTGCACATGCTAACACGCTGGACAGCACTGCTGTGTGTTGTAACCTCTCGCTTTTCATTTCGGTGTACCTGTGAATAGGTTACACTGTACTAATACTGCATGCCTGAGACAGGTTTGTCAATTGTGTCAAGCGTGGCTGCTGCGTTGCGTCATCAACACATTTGGAGTATTGCCTATTTCTACTGTGACACACTCAGATCTTGGCAAAAATCCACCTGAAAATGTCATAGGAACATCATACCAGCATTTCATTACAGATTTAATGTCTGTATGTGTAGAATATGTCACAGATGTGCAGAGAACACACACAACAGGCGAGGGGCAGAAAATCATGTCATCATATTTATCGATAATTGTCAAAGTCAAACTCCATGTAAACAGATAGAGCTGGCAGGAGTTGAGCTGCAGCAGTCAAGCAGCTGTAATGCAGTACACAGACATCCAGTGTGTCTAACCTGTAAGGAATCAAGTCTTTTAGTGTTTTTGCTGAAGAGGGATCTGAGTACATTAGCGGTGTAAGGATACATCAAATTCACAGTCAATTATGGACCCTCTGTTTCTGGGTCACAGTTCGGAATATTTTGAGAACAACCTGGAGAAACTACTAGAAAATAATATGTTTCATGTTTAAAGCCTGAAATTAGAATAAACATTTGATGGGAAATTGATGGAAAACACTAGAAGCGCAGTCACACTTGAGTTGATGATTTAAATAAAGATTCAATCAGTCATCTTGACATGGTCTCATGTTTTCAGTGTGCTTCAACAACAAAAAAAAATAATAATAATTGTCAGGTTCTGAAATGCTGTCATGTTTTGACCCTTGTGTTTTCTGCTGTGTCCTTGTGTGTCCTTTGCCCGTGTTTTGTTTTGGATGACACAAACAGAGAGGAGGAGACAGAGAGACAGAGACAAGTGGGGAGGGGGGTTAAGGTGGCAATTTGGCAATACCAGCAAAGCAGTGAGGTGCAATCAGAAGTCTTGTCCTCTCTGCAGGACTGTGTGTGTGTGTGTGTGTGTGTGTGTGTGTGTGTGTGTGTGTGTATGCTGACACTCAGAGAGAGGCTCCATTAGTGAGTACCACTGTCATGTCACCAAACAAGGTGCCTGTCAACTAAAGAATGGAATAGAAAAAAAACAGAAATAGGAAAACTCAGCAACCACATTCAGTAAATAAAATACCAGAATTAAAACGGTACGTTTTTGAGTAAATGTTAATCATGCTGGTCTTTTATCAAGCTAATCAAGATACCATTTCAGCAAGGGAACTGTAGTGGAGCTGAGCAGTAAGATGAAAGAAATGCAGCTGTGCATCCGGCTCTCCAACTCCTGTGGACTTCTTTGTGGATTTGTAAGGTACAAGATTAAGTGAGAAAGGTGCATTTTTAATTACAGTGGTAAGATTTAAATATTAAGTCACTTAAATTGCCATTACTTTAGGCAGCAGGGTTGAATGAATCTGTTGCCGAAGCTGCTCTTAAACTTGTCCAGAGTTTTATGTAGGGTGTGAGAGACATTGTCCTTGATCACCAGCAGTTTTGCCAGCATCCTGTCCTCTGCCACCACCTCCAGGGTGACAAGATCAGAGCTAACAACAGACCCTGCCTTTTTTATGAATTTATTTAGTCTGTTTGCAGCTTTGATGCCTGCTCTCCAGGACACCACAGTGAAGAATATGGTGCTCATGACAACAGACTGATAGAACATCTGGAGCACCGGTTGCAGACATTAAAGGACCTGAGCCTCCTCAGGAAGTAAAGCCGGATCAGGCCCTTCTTGTAGACTGTCTCTGTTTTTGTGGTCCACTCCAGTTTATTGTCCAGCACCACACCCAGGTATTTGTAAGAGTCCACAATGCCAATGTCTGTCCCACCAATGCAGACTGGAATGAGCAGGGGCTTGTTCCCCCTGAAGTCCACCACCATCTCTTTCGTCTTCACCACGTTCAGCTGCAAGTGGTTCTCCCCACACCATTTAACAAAATTGCCAACCAGGTCTCTGTACCCATCCTCCCTCCCACCCTCTACACGCCCCACAATGGCTGTGTCACCAGAGAATTTCTGCAGATGACATGACACAGTGTGGTACTTAAAATCTGCAGTGTAGGTGGTGAAGAGGAAGGGAGACAGCAAAGTTCCCCGGGGGGTGGCCCGATATTGCCGATCAGACGGCCAGACACACAGTTTTATAATCTCACAAACTGTAATCTGCCTGTCAGATAGCTATCGACCCATGTGACGAGGGGAGAATCCACTTGCATGTTCTCCAGTTTGGCCTTCAGCAGCCTGGGCTGGACGGTGTTGAAGGTGCTGGAGAAGCCAAGGAACACGACGCGGACTGAGGTGTTGGGTCTATCCAGGGAGGAGTTAGGCTTCCTACAGCAGGTAAATGATTGTCATCAACCCCAACATGGGGCTGATGTGCACATTTTAGGGGGTCCTGTGATGGGCACACTAGGGGTCTGAGGTGTGCTAGAACCAGCCTCTCCATGACCTTCACGATATGAGAGGTCAATGCAATCGGCCTGTAGTCATCCAGTGCCACAGGATGTCCTTTTTTGGGCACTGGAACAAGGCAGGATGTTTTCCAGAGCACTGGCACTCTCTGAAGGTGGAGGCTCAGGTTAAAGAGGTGCTAGAGAACTCCACAGAGCTGGGCGGCACAGGCCTTCAGCATGCGAGGGCCGGTGTGGTCTGGTCCAGCAGCTTTTCTCTGATTGAGCCTCTCCAGCTCTCTCATCACCTGGCTGGATGTGATGTTAAGTCCAGGCTGGGGGATGGGGGGTGGTGCACAGTGGTGGCTACTGCAGGAGTTTGTAGGCAGCAGTGCAAGAGTCCTGGGGAGGGAGGTATGAGAAAGTCTGTGGTGGGGGCCAGCAGGGAGGTGAGGAGTGGGGGAGAAGGAGGTGGTGAAAGCTGGTGTCTGCTGCAGGGGCCGGTGTGGAGCTGTGGGGGGGGCGGGGTTTGTATCCAGAGTTGGTTGCTCAGATGAGCAGCAGGGGGGCTGCTGGGGGAGCTGGAGTCGAACCTGTTGAAGGTAGCAGTGCACAATTGCAGCATTGTGTCTGCCTGATCCAAAGAAGAAATAACACCAGTAATGTATCTTTTGTTGTTGACACTCCAGCAGTGCTTGCATTCGATAATATTTCCCCATAAATAGTATGCAATTCACAGGCTGTCATACTAAGCTTTTGGACATCCTCAAAAACCTCTCATACTGTTTTAGCACACTCAACAGCATGTTAGTAAGGTATTTCAGATGCGATCATGGGCTGAGCTCTGGCTAATGCTAGTAAAAAAGGTTGTGTCAATCAAGACACTGAAATAAGTCCAGTATCTCCAATAACAACTATCAGAGCAGCTTATTAAGTATACAGAGATGTTAATGGACATGCTGATGCCTCACCATTAGTATAGAAAGAGTTCAACTCTCCAAGAACAAGCACAGCATTGAATCTGGTGTGCTAATGTCAGCTGCAGCTGCTGCTGGGGACCTGGCTGTCAGGCTATAAAATTATATATATATACATATATATATATAAGCCTTTACACATGCATGTGTGTGTGTTTGTGCTTGTGTGTGTATGTTTGCGTGCACACTAAGCAGCAGGTATTCCCTGACATCCTTCCCCTCTGCTTGTCATGAATAAACATCTGTTCTGACTGCAGAATTAGTAGCTTGTAATATGTCATACACCCTATCACTAGTTGAGGGTGTATTGGTGTAGTGTGTGTGTGTGTCTGCGCATGGGTGTGTGAGTGTTAATGCTCCATATCAGAGCTGTCTGTCAGGCAGTCGTGCCTGTGCATAAAAAGAGCCTGATCAACAAGCCCTCGGCACTGTCACTCTTCGTGTCCCCTTACACACTGATTTCTCATTCCATCCTCTGACATCTCACTCTTCCTGTTCACTTGTGCTTCATTGTTTTCTGTCTCCCTCTCTTTCATTCTCTGTCTCTAAGCCCACTCTTCCCGAAAACCCTGAGCTCCTTTCTGTGTTTGCTGAGTAAAGACAGCATAGCAGTAGTCTTCTCTGACTCTTTATTTTTCTTGTTTATTGTCTTTCTGTCACTCTCACCTGTTTGCCAAGCAAATACAGGATATCTCTTCTCCCTTCGCCACCTCTAATCTCCCTTTTCTTTTTTTTCCTGAGATAGACTCTGTCTTACCCTCTTTTTATATTTTGACCATATGTTTGCACATCTTTTTTCCCTCCAACTATTCTTTACATTTACAAGATTTACATCAAATTGCAAGTTTTGCAAGATAAATTTAAAACTTTCATTACTTTGTACTATACAGTCTGAATGTACAAGGGTTGCTGCAGACCATCTATCCATCTTGGTCTTTTGTATATGTTTCCACAGCCTTGAGACATCTAGTTTGATATATTCATTACCTTTTAGCTAGTGCTTGAGTCATTGTCACTTGTGACTATTTTGGTCACACCTCTTTTATCAGGAAAGGCTGTTTGAGGGCAGTTTGGATCCAGTCATACTAGTATGTGCTCTCGTAGCTGATTGGTGTTTGAATTTCACTCGTTTCTGATATTTTGATTTCTGCTCATGAAAAGCTAGCTGAAAATCACTGACTATATAAAAAAGTGAGCTGATGTTACCCGTATTTTGCAAAGACAAGTGTGAAGGTCAAAGTTGCGGTACATGCTGTTGCCATCTTGGCAGGACCTGACTCGACCTAACCTCTTCACACCACTGGCCACATCTCTTTCACCTGGCATGTACATTGCTGTTATGTTCTGCCCTCCACCAAACTTGGAATTTGACTTGGAGCATTTCAGATGTTTTGTATTCGCTTTAAGACTGTTTTTACTGTTAATAGTTCCAGCTTTGTTGGGCTGTGGCGGCCGAGTTTGGCAAAAATAGACTTGGTGCGTATTCTGGAGAGAACGCCGTGGAACGTGTGATGTCCTGAAATGTGCCGTGGCATGGCCAGTGTAAACACAACCATTGTCTAGACAGTTAGTGTTTAGCTCCGCCAAGCTACATCAAGCCTTGTTATTGAGACACACCCACCTGGCTGGAAGATACAAAGCTAGCTAAATCTTACAAACTAGCTGCAGTGACAGGGAAAGAGAAGCAAATTTCCCATTATTCATGAAAATTTCACAGAATCATCTGTGTTTATTCAAGTCACATGAATGATTTTGACTGTTCATTACCCCCAAACAGCCGAAATGTCTTTCTGTACAGCAGACACTGAGGGAGTGTGCTTTCTGTTATCCTCAGGTGTCCTTTCTTTATCATATCTCTCCTCCGTACTTTCCTGTAAAGCAGTCAAATAAGAAAGAGTTGCAGGACAGTTTTGGGGTATGTTCAGGCAGTGAGAAATGCGATCATTTGGGACAAAAAAGTGTTAATTTGAAAAACAATAGTGGCCTCGCAGGTCAAGACCTGCTCGGGCCCTGAGTCAAAGCCACAGGAGGTTGCTCACCTTCATCTCCTCAGCTAGGTAACACACTTCACTGTGTCCTGCTGTTATGTGGAAAGCAACAATCAGATCATGGTTAAAATACTATGTGACTGGTACCTTTTTTTTTTAAAAACAACACCAGTGACAGAGTAAAGGTGTAAGTGCGTTATGTGTGGTAATATTGAGTGTTAAAGGCATGATGTAACAACATGGGGATCAAAGTCACATGCTTTCTACAACATCTACAGAGATGTTGAGGTGGTATTAGAATTTCTACATCTGCTTGGATAGGACATTGATTATTGGGCCAGCCCCCTTAAAACCTAGCCAAATCTGGCAGCCATGTTTGTCCCTGGGCCATAGTACATTTGATCTTGTGGTGCTAGAACCCAATCAAGTCTGCAGGAAAGTGTCCCAATTGGCTTTATGGAATACTGTATGGTCAGACACCTTAATGTAACCTGACATACAATCCACTTGGTGACATTAAAAATTATTAGGGCCTGAGCAAGAAATTATCATTATTTCTAAAGTAAATCTATTTCAAACTTGGAGGAAATGTACGTGTTTTATGGATTTTTGCAATGGGCAGGAAAAAATGGCTTGCTTTCGATTATTTCTTCATGGGTTGAATATGATGTACCTTCTCAACAGGGACGCAGTAGTGAATGAAAAGGTGCTGTGCAAGTCCAATTTATCATTGTTAGTCACTGGGGTTGTTATACGCTGTGGGAGCGGTGAGGGTTGTCCCCAAGAGCAGACAGCAGGTGGAGACAGGTAATGAGTTCCACTGTGTTTGAGCTGATATCATAATCTGTAAATTAAGGACAGCAGTAGAGGAAGAACTGTGATTTGCGACCATTATTTCTACATATCAGATGCTGACACTGCATTTGATGTATGCTCGGGTTTTGAAAAACAGAGCTAAACGTGTTTGTACAGAGTAGCTGAGGAATTATAGCATGTTGTAGATTAATCAAAGGATTGGCAGTACAATACATTCTTGTGGTAAGATATAATTATGAAGTAGGTAAATCTAATCTATTTTGTATAATTACGACATCTTACTGGCGTGAAAACTTACAAAGTTCATCTCATAGCTTCCACTTTTTAATCTCATAATTTTGACTTTCTATCTCGTAATAATTTGGACTAACAATGGGAATGTTTTTCCATCAAACTTAGTTTTCATTGTATCCTTTCCTTTAACTTGCGAGAAAAAAAGCACTTCTGCATTTATCACTGCAAGTCACCTCTAGTGAAGCCCTCCCACAGGACATTTTTGGAGTAGGTGATGACAGACTTGGAGAAAAAATAGGCGGAGTAGCACTCCAGTGCACTCTGGTAACACTACACTTGTGCTTACTGGTAAGTAGCCGCTGCACTTAGTGTATCCTGTGTGCACGGACAAACAACTGGCTGGTATGAAGGTAATTCCAACAATGTCAAATATGATGATCCTTCACTTTGTTATGTGAAAAGGGTTTAGACAAGACAGATTTGAGAAGCTGAATTTTGCAATTTTGGTTTAATGCCACGACAACTGCATTCACCTTTTCAACTACTGGGGTTATGTTGAATAATATTCAGCAAAAATAAAGATTCCATTGGTCTGTTGATCTTCACAAATCCAGACAGTAGTCTAATAGCATTGCTGTCAGTTATGAATTAAAATAATTAAATAAAAAATTAAATCTATTCAAACTGTGATTCCTCTGGAATGCAGAGGAATACTTAGACAAGTTGAAGTGTGGAGAATCATGACACCCCTACCATTTACCATGTACTGGTTAAACCTAAGAGCCTCAGTCTGGTAGAAAATGTTAGATGTCAGATTGTTTTGACTGTCCGTCTTTGGCCTTTACTTTCAGTCTCTCCTATCTTGTCGTGCATGCTGTCTTATACTCTCTACCATCTCTCCATTTCTAGCTTAATTTAGGGCGTTGAACAACACATGATATCAATTCAAAAGTGAATCAAACAGGGTACATGAGGACAGAGAACCCAGTGTGATTCTTCAAGGCTCTGTGTGTCAGACACATAATAAGACTCGGCATGGGGTTGCTGAACGTTAGTGAGTGAAACAACGTCGACTACTCACACACCAACACCAGAGAACTCTGCATTCCAGAGGAAACACAGCAGGGCTACTTCGATATTCTTGTCAGAGTCTGAAGGTCCTCCTACTTCACTTAATTGGCTCGTTTACCTCAGTCTGTACCAGCTCTAAAGCTTGACCCAATGTTGCATAATTACTCACACAGGTAACACCAGCTAGATCATTTCAAACTGAGAGGTGTCTATGTGAACTTGATACCTTAGCCACAGTACTCTACCTGTGTATCCTACTCATTTCAACTCACTTAAAAAAAAACTATTTAAATAAACAGTTGCAGCTTTTTGTCCAACATGGCTCTTTTCTGCTGAGCTGCAGCTGATGAGTTGGATATGAAGCAGGTCAGAGATAGTGAGGAGCGCCATGTGAAAGCAGCATATAGAAATGGAACAGCAACAGCTCCGAATCTAAACTTGGTGTCTGCCTGAGGTGTGGACTCAATTCACACAACTTGGACTTAAGTCATGAATTTGATTTGAATTTGAATTTGAATTTAGATTAAATTTGACTAAATCATGAACCACTTGCAACTCGGCCTTGACGTCACTGGGACTCTTACCTCTTCACTTGGAGTGACTTAATATTCTCTCAAATCTAAAAGATCAAAAGAAAAATGATGTGTTCAACTTTTCATATTTTTGACAATTTACTTGCTTCCACTGTGCACGGAGGGTAAAGAGAGCTGGGCAGTACACCAGCACATTAGATAATTTGAGAATTAAACAAATTCAATAAGGCTGCATTCAGACCGAATTCAGTGCTGCGGGGAAAGACTTCAGGGTTGTGCAGCTGTGTGGGAGTGACACTCAACAGCTCATTCGTGTGCAACATGTTGTGAACTTACTCCAGCTGATCAGTTTGCCAAAAGTAGAAGCTACTATGTTGCTCTGGTGCAAGCATTCTGGAACTTGTTTATCTTTGCTGCTTTAAATGACAGACTTCTTTGGCAGCAAATTATAAAACCTGAAGCGTATAAATGTTCATGGCTTAAGTGACTTGCCAAAAAGCTGCAAGCCTGAATCTTTGTTTGTTGTCTCGTTAATGTGCTCTCCGTGTTTGTACTTGGCCAAAGAACATTTGTGAGGTAAAAGAGGCATTACCCTATATCTTTAGCAGACCATGTGTTCAACAACACCAGCAGAACAGTGGATCCTCTAATGAAGTAAATAATGTTGCTTCACTTAAACTTCATCTCCTGCAGAGTCCCAGTTAACCCTTTGAAAATATATTGCATCAATAGTTCTAGTTTATTAGCAAACAACTTTAATCTAGGACAACATAGTTGGTCTCTAAAAATAAAATGTGCCAAGGTGGTAGGTACACTTTTATTTTAATCTGACAGGTACACACTTTAATAACCGCCTACATATTCTGTTTCTCATGTCATTTTTAAGTTTTTAATAACTTGTGCTGGAATTCTAAATTGTTCTGCCTTCTCTGCGAACAAAAAGTGTTAATCTCAAATAAACTTCTGGGTTTCTTTTTTTTTAACTTTCGTTACAAGTCTACTGAGAAGACAAAGGTACACCAGTACACACCTGTACTGTTTGATTACTGTATCTTGCACACAGTTGTAATGTTATTGCGCTGACAAACATTTGAATTGAATACACACTTACAGTGCACAGAACTGACTCCACCCTGACTGAGGAGGAGCACCACTCCATTTATTTAGGAACGTGCTCCACCCTCTGGTTTGATCTTCTTGGAGAAGGATTCATGCTTGTAGCATGCATGCTGCAGCAGGATGATGAGCCCAAACACCTTGAAGCTTTGACACAAACCACTGAAGACCAAAGAAGACTGGACTGGCCTGTCCTCCAGAGTCACCTGACCCCGACCCCATTCTACATTTGTGAGGGCACACATGCCAAACATCCTGTGAAGCTTTGTGAACACTGTCATATCTTGCTAGGACACCATGATAACATGTCTATGACAGTTTGAGTGCATGTTGTCATTAAGGCAGGATGGCCAAATATCTAATAATATATTCTGTAATTTATGGTTATCTTTTAAAGATTGAACTTTAATGCAAACTGTCAAGCTGGTATTATCATTTTTTAATATAAAAAAGTTGAGACAAATTTATTTCTTGACTAGTGGTGTCAGACTTAATAATAATAATAATAATAATAATAATAATAATAATAATAATAATAATAATAATAGAAAATAAAATGGTTACATTGGTTATTTTTATGCTTCATCCAACAGTGGAAAGCTATTTTTTAAAACATTGCAAGACATAATAATTCTAGAAATGGATGGAATATTAATATGTGGCGGAGACTTTAATATTGTGATGACTAGTAAACAAGAATAAAAGTACCAATCATGTCACTAAAGTAATTAAGAACACATTTAAAGAAGTTGGTTTAGTTGATACTTTGAGGGAATTGCATCCCTCTAAAAGAGACTACACACATTACTCGGCCCCCAGTAACAGTTATGCTCAAATTGACCATTTTTTCATGAATAAAAAGGAGTTATATAGAGTAAAGAAATGTGAAATTCAACAAGTGGGAGTATCGGATCACTGTGCGGTTCACCTTGAAGTTAAACTAAAACCGCAGGAGAAAAGTACATTATGGAGGTTAGATTGGTTGGAATACTAAAGAATCAAGAGCTAAAGACAGACATTACAATTTATCAAAAGGAAAATGATAATGGAGAGGTCACACCCATTGTTTTGTGGGATGCCCTGAAAGCAGTTATTAGAGGAAAACTTATTGCAAAGACAGCGACAATTAAAAAAAACTAAAGAGGAAATTTATAAAAAGGAAAAGGAGAAGCTGCTTAAAACTGAAAAAACTACATGAGATCCTTTACTGCTTCCAAAATTTAAAGAAATCAGGGATAATGCAGATAGACTGTTAATCACAGAAATTGAAAAGACAAAGATTTCTAAAAAAAAAAAAAAAAAAAAGATTTCTAAAACAATCTTACTATGAAGTGGGGCCGAGGGCAACCAAATTGCTGGCAAGAAGATTAAAAAAACAACAAGTGGATAGGACAATTCACAAGATAAGGGATATAAACACAAATCAGATGATCACCGAACCCCAGGAGATTGAAACTAAATTTATGATCTACTGTAGAGACTTGTATAGCCAACCTCCATCTGCTGATATAGACCAAATGAAAGATTTTCTTGAGAAATTAGACTCACCAGCTATTGAGAAAATTCAGAATGACCTCCTGACCTCACAAGAGCGAAATACAAAAGGCAGTAAAAAAATTAAAAACAGGTAAATCTCCCCGTAGTGATGGCCTATCATGTGAGTGGTACAGAACATTTAGCAAACAACTTATACCACTACTTGAATTATCATTTAATCATACACTTGAATATGGTGAAATCCCCCCCATCCTGGAAGTAATATCAGTGATCCCTAAGTAAAATGACAGCGAGACTTGTTCAGATTATAGACTTATATCTCTACTCAATATTGACTATAAACTGTATCCTTTTATTATTTCCAAAAGATAGGAGCATTTCATTAGCGACATTATTGAGGATGATTAGACAGGCTTTATTAAGGGACACTGAGAGAACTCTACACATTATGGATCATATCCAAAGTAAAAATATCAGTGCGGCCTTGATAAGCCTTGATGCGGAAAAGGCATTTGACAGCATTAATTGGACTTTCCTATATCTGGTTCTTAAACAATTCGGACTCGACGACAAAGCCGTTGAATGTATTAAAACACTTCACCAAAGACCAACTGCAAGGATAAGAATAAAAGAGAGAGCATAACTTTAGAACAGTCTACCAGGCAGGGTTGCTGCCTGTCACCAACATTGTTTGCAATCTTCATAGAGCCCTTGGCCCAAGCAATCAGGCAGAATAAAGATCTTAAAGGGATGAAGGTTGGGAGAGAAGTACATACCATTGGGCTTTTTGCTGATGATGTGATTTGTTATTTGGAGGATCCAGACACATGTATTTCCATACTAATCGACCAACTTGAAACGTTTGGTTTCTGCTCTGGACTTAAGCTGAATCTGACTAAAACACACATTTTAACATTCAATTACCAGTCCCCTAAACACATACGATTAAAATATAATTTGAATTGGAACAAAACAAAAACTGAACATCTTGGGGTCACCCTAACACGAAGAATGGACGAAATATACACAGCCAATTACAATAAAGTGGGTAAGGAAATTAGGAATGATTTGGCCAGATGGCCTGTCCTTCCATTAGATAGTGGTTCATGAAGAGACCATGAAAATGAATATCCTCCCTTGTATCCTCTACCTGTTTCAGGCGCTACCTATTGTGATACCTGAGAAACAATTTAGAACATGGGATAAAATCATTTCAAGATATATATGGAATGGTCACAGACCAAGAATCAAATCTAAAACACTACAGATCGGGAAAGATAAGGGAGGCATGGCGCTGCCAAACCGTAAGGAATATTTTCATGTGGCACAAATTAGACCTGTAATTTGTTGGTGTGATGAAGACTATGTAGCAAAATGGAATAATTTTGAGCAATTTGTGCAGGGAAGAGACATTCAAAGCCTTATTGGAGACAGAGAAGAAACATTAAGTATGATTGAGCATGTACACACGGTCACCCAATTTACATTTAAAATGTGGTTTAATTTAGTACAAAAATATGGACTGGAGAGAGAGCTTAGACTAATCCAATGGATAGCCTATGATAGGCGTTTCATCCCCAGTTCTTTTGACCAGACATTTAAACAATGGATTCCAAGTGAAATAACAGTAATGTGTACACTAATTAAAAATGGGAATTTCATGAGTTTCCATGAGATTAAACAAAAATCTAACTTAAACAATCAGGACCATTTCAGATATCTACAAATAAGGGACTATTTTGACAAAGAAATAAAGCAAAATGTAAATTTAGATAATAACCGAATAATCACAAACATAATTGGAATATACAACTCAAAGAAATACAGAATAAGATCGTATCAGTGTATTGTAATCTAATGGAGAGGAGAGGGAATACAACTTTGTACGTAAAGCTGAAATGGGAAAGAGAACTGGGAGTGAATATTTCAGAAGATGAATGACTACATATTTGGAGAGCACAACAGTCAACCACATCATCACATGCTTGGAGATTATTTTGTTGGAAGCACTTAATTAGATTCTTTATCACACCTAAAATCCAGAACAAATACCTGTCGGTACTGTATGGGGCTACAAATGTAGATAATTCCCATGTTTTTTGGCATGGGAATGTGTATTACTTTACTTTGGCAACATCACAGGGAATGTTGTGTTAAAAGAGGACAGACATTTGTTGAAAATGTTGTTAGCAGCTTGTAAAAAATCAATCACGAGAAAATGGTACAAACCTGATCCACCAACACAAGGTGACTGGCCGAAAATTGTGAATGAAATATATGTCATGGAGCAGTTGACCCATAAGATAAGAACTCAAGAGGAACAATGTTGAGAAAAGTGGGAGAAATGGACTGTCCATACATCAATGACAGGATAAGGACTCATCAAACTGACATTATCACAGGAGCAAACTGTAGAGGCACGGAAATCCAGCATGACGCTTTTCTGATGTTGTTTTGTTTCTTTAATCCTTGCCAGTGTTTATATGTTGCATAAAAAAGGCAATAAAAATAAAGTATCAAAATAATAATAATAATAATAATAATATGAATTATAATGACAATAAAAGATCAAGAGGAAGAAGAAGATGATGATGAATGTAATTATTATTGTGAGGGAAGATGCAGGTCTGGACTGAAGTATGACCTCCTGACTTTAGTCAGTGTAAGTAGTTTAGGATTCACTTCTAAATGGAAAATCATTTTAAAAGCTCAAACTAGGAGTCTCACGAATCAATCTAGATATATTTTAGATGTTAGCACCAAAACCTAATTTAATTGAAATTGCAGAGTATAACTCCACCATGAGATCCATGTAGGGCTCTGCTTTGTGGTACAAGATAACAACAAGGAATGTTGAACGCATATTCAGCATAAAACAGTTGTGTGAGAATGTGACTTTTTTGGATGGTGTAGGTGATTGTGCTCTGTGTAATGACGGCTTACTAGTGACGTGCCTATGAGTTGGAAAGCATTTGATCTGCACCCAAATTAAAATAGGCCATCTAATAACTGACAATGAACTAGGCTGCTAATATAAATGTGAATGTAACAATAAATTTATTGATGATAATAAATTACATTGATTAATTACATTAGACTACCTGCTTTAAATGAATAAACGTGTGCATCCTTTATATCCTTTTTTATATTCTGTGTGTGTGTTTCCTGTCCTTTCAATGTGGACTTATCGAGACAAAACATGTGGATTGTACAATGGAAGAACAGCATTCCTTTGATGGAAAGAAATGTGGCCTTGAGCACAAAATAACATTTCATAATCAGAGAGCAGACTGCACTCAATTAGCCAAGCACATAGCCTTGAAATCAGGCATTTTGGCAGTGTGTGTATGTGTGTGTGTGTGTGTGTGTGTGTGTGTGTGTGTGTGTGTGTTTGTCATGTTGAAAAAAACAGTGGGAGAGTTTGTGTGTCAGTGTAAGACCCTGGCCTGAGTATGTCTATTAGCATGCACTCAGTTAATCCAATAGTCGATACAATAGTGTTGCTTCAGGCTTTGGACTATTTCAGTGATATGGCTGTTTAATGAACACACACACACACACACACACACACACACACACACACACACACACACACACACATACGCACATACACACACTACACAAAACATGCTTCCATCAGCCTTGAATGCTTAAATGTAAACCTTTAACAGCATGACAGTAACTTTTCTTTACTTTGCAGACACAATTTGTTTTATAAAGAAGGTTGGTATGTAAATATAGGAGAATGTGTGTATGTGCAAAGTGTGAATTGAGGTCATGGATTTTAAGTGAGTCTGATTGGTTACCATGGAAGCTGCCAGCACACTGGCAGTGTGACTAAACAATTATATGAGAGAAACATCTGTCCAGCAATAGCAGATGCTCAGCAAACTCAGACTCAAGTTTAAAACGATGCACAAAAAAGCAGTTTGGGGCCAAGTTGCTCTCCAACCACTGAGACAATATTAAACTGAACAGCCTGAACATCCAACATATAAAGTACTTACGTTGCAAAGTGTATAGGCAGAAAAGACCACTGCTAAACTGCAGTCAATTTTGGTCTAAAGTTGTGTGGAAGAAGAGCTGAAACAATGCAATGTTTCATTAAGACCAAAGAGCATTCTCGTCCATTCACAGGAACCATACTCTAAGCCCAATGAACTTCTTTCAGGATGTTCACTAAAAAAATGGTAGCGTCATTAGACAAGAAGACTGGAGTAATATGGATTCTCAAATTCTGCAAAAAAAACCTTGTGATTGATGGAAGCCAGTGAAAGTCTGTGAGCTGGGATTTAGGTAAATTACAGACAAAGTAAATCTTGGCACTGTCTGGTAACAGTTTTTTTTTCCTGAGAATGTCCGTTTTTGTCCCTAAAAGGTTGTCTTCAGGGAGAATTTTGTCTTTGCCTGAAACAAACTGCAACACTTAATGTATCACAGAAGGTACAGAAGGAAATGTCTCAATATCATGGTTTTTCGATCGCTGACATAATAATGCATTTGGTGGGGAGGACCTGCTACTGTAGCATGTAATGATTTTAGAAATTCCACAGAAAAGAAAGTACTGACAGTGGAAATGGTCAACGTTCTCCAGATTTGAAGTAATGTAGAGTCCTTAAACAATTATTGAATTCAAAATGTTAATCTTGCAGTCAGAGTCATCAGAGCTTAAACCAAATTCATGGGGTTTTGCAGAAAAAATAAATAAATATGTGTGTGTGTGTGTGTGTGTGTGTGTGTGTGTGTGTGTGTGTGTCTATATATATATATATATATATATACACACATACATATATTTATATATACATTGTTTTGTCTGAATCAAAAAAACAAAACAAAGACAAACACAAATGCTGGATCTAAGCCAATGAGCATTTTAGAGAACCTTCAGTCCAGTTCTGCTTGGTAGTAGAATTGATCTGCTAGAAAATGTAAACACTGTAATTTTTCCATCTCAAAGCATGGCTTATCTGGCATCTAAACAGCTCTACTAGGTCATCTATCTCTGTTTACTTAAATTGAACAACTGTCCTGTTTTTCCAGTAATCTAAAGTTATCCATGGATCTTTGAATAGAACTATTTCTGATGTAAAACTAACTTTTACTTTGTATTGCAGCACGATTTAATGGAGCATATTAGCCTAAAAATACTGGACTGCAACCAGTTCGGCATGTGTTGGCATTGCAGGGAAGATGGACTCCAGTCGTGAAAAGAAATGGAGGAGCTGTCTTTGTAATGTTTGGGATCCTGAGCCAAGCCATTTGACAATCGGCAGTGTTTAAAAAATGGCATGTGGGGTGGGCGTCTAAAATGCCCCCCACAGCGGGGTTCCGTTGAAACAATTACTATAAATGTACGGCAGGAGCACTTTCCTCTCCATACGAGATTTTATAACTTCGTCAATGAAGTTTGAATCGAGCCAACTAATTTGTCTGGCAAATTAGCTTTAGCATGTCTCGCAGCGTGATTCAACGCTTACAACAATTGGAGTCAAATTGTTTTTTTGCATTTGAGCGTCTGGTGTCGTGATGAATGGCTCGTCTGAAAATGGGGAAGCACTGTTTTAGCTATCAAATTAAATGGTTTTTAATCAGTTGGTGTTTTTAATGGTGGCTCGATGCGGGTTCAGTTGTGCTCAACATCGACAATAGAAGGAAACAAATGCGGCAGCTTTGTAATTGAAAGTGCTGTGATACCTCAGTTAAAAAGTGGTATTATGATGGTGTTATTTTGGTTTGTTCACTCGCTCAGTTTGATAATCATGTTTTTTTGTTTCTAGAGGGACTTTGGAATTGGTTTGAGATTGTCTTAATGGACATAAATTTGTTAGACCATGTTGGTCTTTGTGTACTAGGAAATAGCTGTGTGTGTGTGTGTGTGTGTGTGTGTCTGTGTATGTGTGAACAATGCAAAAGTACAGATACATAGTGGTGGTCGAATTTGTTGTTGAAAGTGTTGTTGACTAATGCATATATACATACATGTAAAGAAACGGCAAAAAAAAAAAAAAAATACACACCTTCTGACTTAGACAAAAACTGCCTTTCAAAACAAAAACAAATATAAAGCATTAACAACACGGGCATATTTAGTCATTAACGTATTTCCTGCCGAACTCATTATTGTGCAATGAAGTGAAATATTCATCAATAACGGGAGTCTGTCTCTCTTCTTTCGTCCTACTGCCTACTTGAGCTGAGGACTGAGCAAAAGTGACAAATTCATTCTTTCTGGGTCAGAGATGAAAGAAATGGTTGATTTAGTAAATAATGGATCATGTCCTTGTCCACTGGCTGTCTGAATGGGTTTCGATTTACACCTAGTTGATGGTAATGTGAGTGTAAGAACTAGGCAGCTGACAAGTTGCAAGCAGATGCTTGCATACTGTCAAAATTGAAGGGCAAAAATGAACATCTTCTATGAATGCAGAAACATATTAGTATATACGCTCAAAGAAAAAAACTATTGACGTTCAGCGTTCAAGAAGGTTTGAGTTAGTGTTACCGAGCCCTCCATCCTAATTTACTAGGTTACAGTATTTAGTTATTTTTTTCCAAATACAATATTACATATGTTGATTCTTTTCTTTTTTTTATAGTTAACTCTATTATTATTATTATTATTATTATTATTATTATTATTATTATTATTATTATTATTATAGCAAAATTATTGTTTTAGTCTTAAGATATGATAAGTATACCTATCAATCTAATGCACAAAGACTTTTGGATTGCACTGGATAAAATTATCAAAATATCCTGTCAGTGAAACGACATTTAAACCATTTTCCACCGGCAGCCCATGAGTCAAATACAGCCCTTAACAACCTCATTTTGGCCATGTCATCATTTTGTGATTCTGCTTATTAGCCCATTTATTTGTTGCCTGTTTCAAAACACAAAGACCATGCAAACAAATAAATAGACCAGGGAAAGAGAGTTCCTTTTATAAACAATTAACTTAAATCTAAGCTTCACAGGTCAGAAATAGACAGCGTAGATGTCTGATGCCTTGGCACTTCAAATCTAGCTAAGTAGTTGAATTGACATGATTCAGACCGTCTTGTAGACAGATATCATTTACAGAAAATATCAGTGAAAAGCTGAATTCATAAATATGATATGTAGTTTGTTTGCTTGTAATTACTAAATATTGACAAGATAGTCTAAAGTAATTATAGTTAGGGGGTTTCTTTTATTTGTTATTTTCTGAAGATGAAATTAGGTACGTACCCTTTCATTGTCAGTATGTCTTAAACAGCTGTGCTGAAGCAGGTTCCTTCACACAAAAGTATTCATTTAGTTACTGAGAGTATTTCATTGGTTAAATGGCTACATGTGGACTCGACTGACCTTTCATCGATTTGTCTTTACTCCATTTACATCTAAGACATTTTAAAAGAACAAAATGATTAAATGATGGTGAAATTCATAATCTGTCGTCCCTTTATGAATTTTTATATGTTGTTTTTAATTAATTCTGTTGTCAAAATGATTATTCCTCAGATAAACTTGCACCTCAATCACTGAACACCTCCATCACCGCTTCTTATATTCAACTGTGCGGTGTGTTTTCAGTGTTCAGGCCTTCTGTAGACATCTCTTTGAGAACTGATGGCTTTATTTTTTTGCGAGAGCTGTTGACAGTTTGATCTAATTATTTTCCAGAATTACATTACAGCTCCTACAGCCCACGAGCTTTTTGATTCTTGGGTTCTTTGCTCAGTGTTCATTTCACTCTGAACACTTACCTTATATTCAACATCACAGTGGATTAGTGATTTAGAGATGACCAGCAAGTTGTAAAAAACAAAGTTGTAAAATGGCATCCTTGATATTTTTTCTCTACAATGAATGATACAAAAAAAGTGTTCTTTTTCTTTATTATGATAGATATAAATTACAGTCATGTTGGCCAGCAGGCCTGTTTCTATTTAATTACAACACATCATAATCTAAGGCGTTTAAGTGTAAAATCAAACTCCTTTTGTGTTTGTTTGTTTGCAGAGACAGGAGCAGAGACGACAAATGAAGAGCACTGTAACTTGCTCTCAGGTTTATAAGTTTCTCTGCATCAACCATAATTTAGTACATGTTCATATCAAAACCGTGTTAATCACTATTTTCACATCAACAATGGATCAAAAGATTATGTGAAATGTGTGTTATGTGAAAAGTATTAATTATAGAGATGGGACCACAGAGAATTTTCATCCCACTCTGCACTTCCCCTCACTCCACACAGCTCTTCACACACTTTGAGCCAATAGTTTTCACCCGTAGCCGGCTGCTTTACCTCTACTCGCTCTCCAAACAGCAGACAGATAGTGAATGACTGGTGAACACAGTGGAACATTTAGCAGTTTAAAATGAATCCTGGTTTAACTCCATATCTGTGTAAGTAGGCAGCTGTTTACGAACACATTTTCCAGCCACCGCAAATATCAGTTAAGGAAGCCTTAAAAATAAATGCCTTTTAAACAAATCCAGCCATTATATCCTCCCCCCATAGTCAGGTGAAGTTTCATAGTCCACAAAACATTCCCTGTCCACAAAACATTCCCAAAACAACCGAAAAATAACATATGATGGCTCCATACAGCTTGACTGGAATATTCACATTTTCCAGAAGCTCCAAGTTCATAAAACAACTAACAGACATATTTAACACCTTCTTTTTGAAAGTCAGTGGTTGCTACTAAACTGAAGTGGGTGCAACAACTTGAGCCTGCCTCAAGTGTAAATAACTTCAAGTCTCCAGGTTATGTCATTCACATTATAAAAGTATCCATAGTGTGAGAGTAGACAATGACTTTTTCTGATGTTTGAATTAACTGTTCCTTTAATAGTATTTAATAATGTGCTACCAGCAGAGTTTTAACAGTCAGAGGGAACTATAAATGAACTTTTACCCCAGCTCACCTTGTCATATTATGTTATTATGTAGGAGATAATTACATGCAGGCTTACAGTTAAGGTCATAGCAGCAATTTGAATTTCGGCAGTATCATTTCATTACATGTATAAGGAGAGTACAACACTGAGGTCATAGCAGTGAGAACATGTTGGCCCATCATTTAACAAATCTTTATGTGGTAACATGTATATCAGCTCAGCTCTGTTGTCTTCAGTTTCAGCCTTCAGTAAACTGACTGAAGACATTTATTAAGAGCTATTTCTTTTTTCATCTTTCCTCTTGTGCAGAGTGTTGACTCTCCTCTTGTGTGTCACTGTGGTGGAGGTCGTGTGTCTGTAGAGACCCGGTTCAGGGACACTGGGGTCTTCGCTGCTAAATCAATGCCGTGTGCATGAGGATGAAGCATGAAAATACAACCGAGTACAAAACTCTGTGCCCCATTTAGATGGGGTCAGAGCATACAGTGTTTGTGTGAATGAGACTCTTTTGACAAGCTGAATAGGCAGGTTTGAGGTTTGAAGTTAGGTGATGACTAAAATCAATACACCATCATAACTCAGATGCATAGAAGCCTTCCTCGAAGCGGCTGCCTGTCCACATCCAACACCATTTAAGATGTACACATGTTGTGAGCAAGATATGTGTTTCTCTGTAGTGGCTGTAAATACAGTTTATTTTCTAAAGATGAAGAGAGGCAGTACGCGGTCCTTCACTCGAGTAAGAGGAATTAGGAAAAACAGGCTTCAACACTTCTCATTTCTTCGTTAAAAAAAAAAAAAAAAATGCTTTAATAAGCTTGACATACCCAGAAATGCAGTGTTTGTGGTGCAATTTGCATTATAGTTTTTTGTTGTTGTTGTTCTTTATTTTTTTTTTTTTTTTTTTTTTTTTTTTTTTTCTTTCCACACATAATCTCAGAGTTCCTGTCATTGATCCCTTTTAAAATTCTTGGGGCCATATGTAAAAATGTGTTAACCATAAAAAGGGTGGAGCTCATTTGAAACAATTCCACTGAAGACCGCAATTAAAGATTATTTTAATTACAGTTTAATCAGATGATAGTTTTATCAAGATTATAATATTGCCTGTTTTTGTACTCAAAACACTGTATTTGTGTGTTTGGATACACAACACACTAGACGTACTTGTGACCACCACTGCTGACCACATTAACTTGTATCATCATCAGCTCTTTCTGCAAGCACATTATAAACCTTTGCTGAGTCAGTAGAGAGACAGTGTGGCTGGAAAGTGCAGACGTGTGTGTGTGTGTGTGTGTGGTTGGTGTGTACTTCCTGAGCACACAAAGATGACTATAGGAACAGTGTGAAAATTAGCAGCTCTGGCATCAAGATTAATGGGGAGAAGTATTTAACGTCAGATCTGCCACTGCCACTGTGTTTTCAATTCTCATATAACTATAGTATCTTTCATGGTATTCTGACAGCATTAGCAGTATAAATGACTACAGTCTGTGTCAATTTTGAAATGGTGAATGCCAGAGTCAGAAAATTCAATTCAAACACATGGTGGATATCCTAACTGGATTCCCCTCCTTTGACTAAATTTGCTTTGAAATGTCTGCTACAGGAAGCTCTATTATAGTGTTGCTACATTGTTGTGCTGATTTTTAGACACAGAGTACATAGACTTGTAACCTCTAAGAGACTAATGCTACGGCCACACTATGTTTTGATTTTAAATAATCCCTTTAAGACAAGTGATTCATCTGTTTTCAGAAATAATCCCTATTCATACAATCAGGCCTGAAAATCCATATCATATAACAATTCATGTAGAGTAGATGTGCACATTCCAGTGTAAAAAAAAGAGGGCGTACTTTTTTTTTTATTTTTTATTTTTTTGGTACTGGCAGACCTAAAAGCAGAGAGATGAGGAGCTGTATAAAGGTTTTTTTCAACTGTCAACTAGGTTACTGAAACAAAGCAGGCAGCACATGTGAGATGGAGAGGAAAATGGAGCTGCAAGGTGAACAGAGAGCAACAGAGAAATCTACCCATGAAGCAAGCAAAAACAGCATAAAACAGAGGCAACCGGAAAAAAAAAGCCACATTTGAGATCACAAATACTATGAAACTGGAAAGTCACTGGTAGACAAGGAACAATCTGGCACAGAAATGAAGTGGAGACCAGTGTTATGTTGTGGCTGATGATGAATAGATGAAGCTCAAAGGACAAGAGGGGACAAACTTCAGGAGGAACACATGAAAAGCTGTGTTCAACTTCAGTGCTGGAGGGGGCTTCGCATGGAAAACCCAAGGACTGATGATTTTATCAATTTCATATGGACCAATGTATCTGTGAGCAAATGAGAGTCAGTCTGGAGTAGCAGATACCTGGTGAGCAACAAAACCTTTTGGCCAAGCTGGTAGTTGGGAGCAGGAACGCACCGACAGTCAGCCAGCCGCTGGTTCTAAGCAGCAGTCTGTGTGAGCATAGCAAGGTTAGCCTCCCAGACCCAGCGGCAGTACTGCAGATGCTACCTATGGAAAGGAACGCCACCACCTTCTCTTGTGAAGGGAATGTGGGAGGCTGGGAACTCTTAAAGGCCAACCGAAATGTTGTTGAATGAGAAAAAAGGCTCTATTAGAACCCGGGTAACATGCCACCTTGGAAGCGCACCTCCACTGGAACTCCTGGGACTCAAGCAGTCAGAGGAAAACAGGCAGTCTGTGTGTGCGCTGGGCATCCTAGATCACATGCTCAGTCTCCCAACTGCCTGCAGCTACGACACAGGCAGAGGAGATGATGGTTTACACAGAGCCTAGTTGAAAGTGAAAGGGTGAAATATCTGGAGAGGATATTGGGCTTTATTTTCCAAGAACAAGGGCGGTGGGTCCGGGTGAAATTGAAGTGACCAAGGACACAGAGCCCAACAAGCCGATCGTGAGTTGAGCCGCATGGCTGAATGCAGGTTGTTTCTAGTGGTCAGCATAGACCACAAATGGATAAGCTGCTGTCGCCAAGAAATGCTACCCTGCTGTGGAGAGCAAGTACTATGTTCTCTGTTACAGATGTCGCAGCTACTCTCCGCTTAGGACAGGCAACGTGAGAGGAATGAATGAATGAATGAATGAATTAATCATTTATTTATTCAGGAAAAATTAATTGAGAGCAAGCACTCTTTTCCAATGACCCCTTGAGTACAAAATACATGAAAACACATACACAATATGATCATAAATTACAATTACAAACAGACTGCAGAACTTTGAACAATAGGCACTTGAAACTATCTATAGAGATAAGATGATTTAGTTCAAGAGCTCTCTGTAAATCATTCCACTTCTGAGGGGCATAGACCTGAAAAGCAATTTGGTCCTTACAGTGGAAATGTTTAAAATCAAGGACTCTTGTGAATGAGTGTGCAAATTGCAAGTTCTAAATGAGATAAAAGCGGTGAGATAGTCAGGTAAAACATGCAGCAGGGCCTTGTAGATAAAAATCATGCAGTGCGGTTCCCCACTTACAGATAAAGATGGCCATCCAACTTTGTCATAAAGAACACAGTGATGAGTTCTAAACCCATCACAACAAAGTGCAGAATGATACACTTCATCAAGAGTCTTCAGAGTTGAGTTACTGCTCTGTTTATAAGAAAAGAATGTGACAGTCTTGAATAACATGCATTTTGTCTTTTTGGGATCAAGTAGTAATTTGAGGTCAGTCAGAGCTAATGTCAAAAGCAGACTGTATGTTTTTAACAGCTAGATCAGCAGGTGGGGTGACTGAATAGATGATAGTGTCATCGGTATATAGATGGATTGTACACTTAATTTGGAATTCCAATACTAAAATCATTTATATATAGGGTAAATAAAACAGGACCTAAAATGGATCCTTGAGGAACACCTTTTAAAATCCTTAAAAAGTTTGACTAATAACCATCAGCTAGCATGGCTTGAAATCTGTCTGATAGATAGTTTAAGTTTAACCTGTTAAGGGATTTCCTCTCAAAACCAATGGTTTACTGGTTATCTGGTTTAAAGGTGCAGCTCTCTGAGAGGCTGTCTTTGCCAGGAGACCTTGAAGATGTCATAGAAGGTCATCCAGCTCAGAAAGCAAGATGCGATGAGACTGTTCTCTAAATGGGGTATTGTATTGTATTGTATGAAGCCTTATATGATGTTCAATACCCTCAGCTAATCCAACGTCCCACTCCTCAGTTGAGAACACATTGGACCTCACAGAGAGTTTCTGTTTCAAACATTCTTTCCACTCATTTGGAAGGGAAGAATCACCAAACTTAAAAAGTGCAGCATCAATCTTTGGGGGAGCATCTGACTTGGTACTTGAGAACTCAGTCACCATATCAGCTACATGCAAGTGTGCAATCACAGTGCCCATGGGAATGGAGGTGGCCTTTAATGACTCATTCCGCAACAGAACTAGAAACTCATTCTTGTCCATCATCTTTGAGAACAAGACATTTGGCTGAACTAGCACACTTGGAGGGAGAGCAGGTGAGAAAGCATGTTCAGTGATGAGTATGTTATCTCCCAAAAGGTGTTTCTCTTTGACTTTACAGGCAGCTATACTCACTGCCAGCAGGAATGACAAGAAGACCAGGACCGGACCATTTCACTTCAGCTACAGGGTGGTCATTAGCATTGACTTTGGGGGGCGTTGTGATAGGTGTGGGTTGCACTTCCTGCTCTGGAACACATACTCTCAGTGACTGGATGTTATCTGGGTTTGTGACTTTGTCATTGGAGATGAATGGTCTAACCTTGCGAACACTGGTGCACATCAGGATAGGAATGTTGTCTGAAGAGGGGGATCTGGACACACTAATGCAAGGACAGCGGCTGACTTGGCTTGGCCACATTTCTTCTCTGGAAGCTCTAACTCAACTTGAATGTAACCCCTGTAGGGATAGCTGTTCCCTGACTCGCTAAGACCCCAGATGGCTAAACCACTGACTGGGTGTAGGGGTACATGTGACAGGTGCTTGGCATACCAGCTGGCAAAGATGATAGTTACTTGTGATCCACTATCAATCAAGGAGAGCGGTGCATGACTGGCCTTCAACTTTTACGCCGCTGGTTGATGGTGGCCCTATAAGTCCTTCTGGCAGATGGCTTGACTGGACATTCATAGAACACCTCTTTACATCACCATTATGGGTGCTCGTTGTAGCCACACTTTTTTTCTCTTTGAATTGTCCTCAGTTGACGTTGAGCACGGATCAGTTTCTGTATCACTTTCTGGTTGTTTTATGCAGCATTGCATTTATTGGAAAAATGTCTGTACTCACCACATTGACAACAGATGCAGTCACTTGAGTCTCTTTGGGAGGAAGCTCTTGGTGCAGAGGCACACTCCTGTCTGTGGACCTTTTTTCTTCTCTTTCTAAGGTCTTGTCCACACGTACCAAAACAATTTTTTTTTTCTCCTTCTTCCTTGGCATCGTTTCAAGAATATTTGCATCCACATGGATCCACTGAAAACGACTCAAAACGCAGTAGGCCTCTAGGTGGCCTGGAATGTGGCATGCGCATAAAGCTTGCGCACTGTTTACAAACAGACCGTAGACGTTGTTGTTGTTATGAGACGTCGCAGGGTGCAGAGGTCGGAGGCTAGAGGTCGAGAGGTGGGGTGATGGCGTCATCATTTTGGAAAGTCGCTGCGTTTTCAGGATCCGTGTGGACGGTCGGCCCAAACGATGCAGTCCTCCTCTTCAACTCGTATCTCGCTTAACAGCTGTAAAAATGTAGGTGGTTGACCCTTTCGCTCCCTAAGCCTGAGGTTTAGGAGCATCATGTCAGATATGGTGGCACCTTTAATGAGTTGTTCAAGATGTGCTTTATCTGTGGAGGCAGGCTGCAAGCCTCCCTTTTGGACTACTTTGTTCAGGACTCGCTCCATCCTTCTCAGAAAGGCTGAAAGCTTCTCACTTGGATACTGACTTAGCATTCTAAAGGCAAAATGCAGCTCTTTGCCGTTTCAGGTGTGCCAAAAGTGTTCTCAATCACACCAATGTACTCTTTAGGAGGTGCTTCTGGGTTGTTGAATCGCACAGCCTGCAAGATCTCTAGGGCTGGACCCTTCACACTTTCCATTATTCTCATTCTCTTTTCTCTGTCTGGTCAGTCACACTCCTCTATCATTAGTCGTGCTCGCTCGATCCAGTTGTCCAGCTGCTCCTCTCCAGGAGGTGTAGGGACGGCACCAGAGAAGGTTCTCAATCTTCTGTATGAGTTACTGTCACTAGTGTGCTTAGACGTTCTCTGCATTATGTCACCCACTGCTCTAATAATGGATTCAGGTGTGGATGCATGGAGTGTAAAACCTGGACCAGGTACTTGTTGCTCCTCCTGCACAGCATCCCTTCTATGTTCCTCAGTGGACACATGTTCCTCTTCAGACGGTCCAACAATCCTCCATGGAAAGTCACTGCCCCCTGGTAACACGTCCAAAGGAATGGATTTTGTGTTGACTTTCTCCCTGCATTCACACAGTACAGTTAGTGCTTGACATTGAGGATCATACATCCTTCCCTTGACCTTGACACGTCTAAGAGCTTTTATGGTCTGCATGGTTTCTTCAACAAAGTGATTGTGTGTCCTCTGGGACATCTTTGACTAATATGGCATATTAAGGGTTCATACCTTCTCCTTTGCACCATTGCTTTAGTTGTGTCATAATGGCTGTGTCTAGGATAGGCTAACCTATCTGTTAGCATCTGAAACTAATAGCTTAGGTTGTTTTTTTGCAGAGTACTTATAGTGATTTATTTTTTTTTAAATGTTTTATTTTAATTATTTTATTTTTTTGAAATGGCATTTAACTGAATAATCATATGAACTGAAATATATGGCACCTTTAATTTATCCTTTTATCAACTGATCTGATTGTCTCGCTTCTTCACTAATATAACACAACATTATCCCAGTGGTGCCTCCATTTTATGTAGCACTCCTCCACCCTGTACAAAAAAATGCCTGAGTGACTGGGAGCACTTTAGACTTGGATGATGGGGTGTTTTGGGTTTATTTAAAGGGTAGCTTCCCAAAGGTTTTATGTTGGGTGACACAATACCCTATCAATATCAACAGAAACCAAATTAGCAGTTAAATCTCTTTACCTCAAACACACGTTTAAAATGACTGACCCTACAACCTTCATTAAATTAATTAAATATTTTACTGCTGCTTTGTTTGGATCAAATGTAACAAATAACTCTGCAATGAATATGCACCCCTTTCTCACACAATACAAGTAAAATAAAACAAATAAATACCTTTAAAATAGAATTAGCTTGGTAAACAGTTGGCAACACAAATACTGTTTACCACTAGTAGCAAAAAATAACAAACAGCATGAAAAATGAATTATATGTTACCACAACATAGCTTAAATTACTGGCTTATATGCCTTCAGACAAAACTCCTTATTTCCTTCTTTTTTTAAGCTCAAGGAATTAATCACAACAATATCAACTCTCAAACACTTATTAATTAGCATTAATTAGCTTGACTTGGACTTGGCCCACACACTCACACACACACACACACACACACACACACACACACGGGTGCCAATATACTCTCTCCTCTTCAGCACGGTAAAAACAATTCATCTCACCCAGTAATTTCCATTGCAGAGACACGGACCACAAGTGGATGAGATGAGCCCAAAAGCGGAGGTGAAGTCCTCTTTAGGTCCTCGTGGGAACACCAAACAGTGGAAGTTCAGACAATGAGCCCGCTGATCCAACAGCTAGCCAGCTAGCTCAGTTAGCTCAGGTCCCAGCTGCACTAGCACTCAGTCCAGATCATCTTGGTAACACCAGGAATGTGTATAACTGTCCTTAGCCTCACAGACTTATGCTGGAATGTCCTCTAAACAAAGACTACTTCCAAAAGTTTGCTATCTCTATTATCCAGCTCCGTGGCTCACTCTTCTCCCTCTTGTGTCGCTGCCTCTTCTCTCCTGTCTCTCTCCTTTTCCACGCCCCCTACCGGGCTCTTCCTTACCTATGGCCACAGGCCACAAACCAAGCTGGCATATTATAGATAGATGAAGCAGCACCAACATACACAGCAATAGGGCTGACAGAGGATTTAACATGGGTGAGAGAGTCAATGGAGGAGACAGATCCAACACTATTTTGACCAACACTGTCAGGACAGGGTTATGGGATGCCAGGTTAGTTCATGTGTGCAGAAATACATAGTGAATGGAGGGGTGGAGCTCAAAGAGAACAGGTTTCAACTCTGTAAAATCTTCTGTTTTACCACCAGAAAGACAGTAGGTGATAATGCCTGGGAGTTCAACATTTCCAATGATAGAGTCACCAATTATGCAAATTTCAAGAGGTCTATCAATACATCCTTTGTTATTGACTTATTTTGGATGAGAGGGAAGACAGGATAGTGGCAGATGTATCAGCGTTTGCTACCTTTGAGTCACCTGTGCTGATGATGTCATCTCCGGCCTCTGGAGTGACCGGTCCATCTGGCTGGAGAGAAGATTGAAGCAGGTCCAGCTGCGTGGTTAGATGAGTACATTCACAGCTGAAGAGCTGAGGAGGAGTAGAGTGTCTGGGACGTTTACTTTCCTAAATCAACTTGCTCGGCAGTGGAGTGCGACGCTTTCTGTTGAGGGAGTGGACCGGGATTTGATGCCCCAGGGGGAGCTGTGAGCATGTGGCTGCAAGCTCAGTTAGCCTCTCAAGAGGGGTGAAGAAGTTGTGCAGTGGGACAAGGTCGAGGTCATCACCCTCAGGAGTAAACAGAGGGAGAGAGACCTAACAATGAATGCCCAGGAGGGAGAGTGAGGTTCAAATGGCCCAGGAATATATTCAGTTGGTGGACATTCAGAGCTACAGGGAGTGCCCTGCTGCATCAACCCGTGAAAGGAGAAGGGCCTGCCGCTGGAGGACCTCATCCAGCAGGCTCTCGATTGAGTGTAGTTCGGTTCCTAGGATGGACAGCTCAGACTCTGCTGGGGTAAGTGGAGGCATGGTGCATGAGCCAACAGTTGGGCCCGATGAGGTCACTGGGTATATGGTAAGCTTTGTGATGTTAGCTGACAGTGATTTTCCCACGCTGTCAAACATGGAACGTCAGAGAAAAACAGGACCTCTTGTTTAGGTACCAGACTCCAACTTGGCACCTCTGGAGTCTAACCAGTGAAAAATCTAAGCAGGACTCAACCGGATGTCTGAGGCAACTTTCCCATCAAAAAAACACAAGTCACAAACAGTTAGTGATGCAATATGACCTGTGACTGACCGACTCTACACTGATTCGAGGAAGGCACAGGGATTGAGCCTTTGGTCAACAGGGGATCTCTTGGACAGTATTGCTCCCACACCGGAAACTGAGGCATCTACGTCAGGGTGTGTGAGCAACAGAGCAGACACGAACATTTATTTGAGCCTAGAAAAGGTGTTTTCAGTGTTTTAGGTCATGGTACACTGGGGGAACAGAGGTGATGTCACTTTCTGTGGGAGCTGTAAGTGCAGGAGGTAAACCGACGGGGGTGGCTGAATATAGACAATGGGAATGACAATGTATGCTCCAACTGACTATTTTTTTGGTTGACCAAGCAATGTGAGGATTATGAAGTTTCAACCAGGGGAGACCTAAACCCTGTAGGAGCTAGTGGATAGGTAATTACATGAAGGGACTGGTTTCACAGTGATTACCTGACAGTGAATGTGGGGTGAACAGTGTAATGAGTCACGTTGGCAAGGAGTCTTCCGTCAAAGGCAAAACAGCTTGGGGAGGGGAGAGAGTCAACAGGAATGTCAGCTTGTAGGATAATGGAGGAGTCAATGACGACATCGCCAGCACCAAAGTTGATGGAACTTGCCAGGGTGCAGAGTGTTATAGCCACAAGCGGGGCCCTGCAGGTAAATCCACAATGGGGAGAAAGTGAGGTGGTGGTCTGACTTATCAACGTTCCCCCAAACTGTGATGAGCCTGCCTTATTGGCAGTTGTTGACAGGAGATGACCAGAATCATAACAGCAGACACAGAGTTTTTCTTTAAATCTTCTCTGGTTCTCTAAGGGAGGTAATATCATAAGGCCCAGCTGCATGGATCCCTCTGTAGAGGGGGGAGATGGCGCTCCTGTAGGAGGTTCAATAGGTGGAGAGTGAGGGGATTTTGAGGCTGGAGTGGAAACTGTGGAGGAGGACTCTATTAGCCTTCATCATGCAACCTGTTGTCTAGTCAAATGGTAAACACTATGAGACTCTCCGGACAAGTTGTCTAATCTCTAACAGGTAGCTCATTCTTAATGCTATCTGTAAACCCCTGAATGAAGTGACATGATACGATTCCAATCGGTCTCAGCAGCCAAAATCCTAAAATCAATAGCCTAACCAAATGTGGTCAAAGATCTTAAGCAACTCAGTGACAAATAGCTGATATGACATTACACAGACGTGACATTAGTCTGCTTTTGGTTGCTCCTCTGTAGAAAATACTTTCACAGAAACCACTGAATGCAGCACACGAAGAGTAGTTTACTTTCTGAGTACTCTATGGGCACATGCATGTAGTGACTCGCATCTAGTTTTTGCTCTAAGCATACATTATGGCAATGGAGTGAACCTCAGTTGGTTTTATCAAGATTTTGTATGAACTCTCTCCATTCAGTGGTCATGAATGCATGGCCATACACTACCCATTTTCTCAAATTTGTATAAGATTCACCCCAACTTTAACTTTCAAAGCTGGGGGTGATGAGAACTAGATTTATGTCATTCACCCATATCTTGTAGATATTTTGGTAGTGGGAACTGAAAACTTCACCTACAAAAACTAGTATTTTTTCAAAGTATGTGTGCATTATATGCTTAGTTATGTGATTATCTGGTTGATATCCATAATGCTCCTCTTTCTAAACCCCTCACCCCTTGTCACAGAATTGTGTGCCTCTAAAGATGCAGCTTCTTTATTGGGTATGACTATCGGTCACTTTCTTTTTCCTTCTTTACCTGTTGCCTTCCACCACCTCCAACTTTACATTGCTCACAATCACTGTACTCATTCAAGCTTTGACACAATGAAGACACACTGTTGTGTTCTCCACAACATTTTAAACATTAAACTAACCCTACGCCATTCTCATTTTGTTTATGCAGGCAGTTCATCTCCCATCTTTGCCCACCACATAACTTTATTGTCTAAATTATTTGTCACTTTAAGCCTAGCCTGGACTTGGGATATATAAATGTTACATGATAAATAGACCACCAAAAATGTGCAGCAATTTTAAGTCAATGTCCCTCTACCCAAATGACTGGAACTCTGCAGCACCGCTTAAGTTTGAGCAACATTCCTTTGGCAGCTTGAGATCAACTGTGTCACAAGTTCAAGTTCACCTACATAACCACTCTAAAAGCATTCTTCATTACACAAGCACCAGTCATCACAGAAGCATCTGTGCAGGTAATCTTTGAAATAATGTTTCTGTCATAGCGTTGTGCTTTGTGGGATTTTAAAAGGAGGAACACGCTTCCATTGAAGGTCTAATTGCTTTGACAAATCACAGAAGAACATGCAGGCTAGGGCTTTTCCTTTCTGTGTGCACCTAAACATCGCTAATAGAAATGCCACAGCATGACTTCAAAACCTTATCTATTAAAGAAAATATGGCACACCCCCATTTAACAGTGGCTTTTAATCAGATGTAAATGGTGTAATTGTAACATAACACTGCCACATAAATAACTGTGGTTACTGTTAACTGATTGATCCACTCTGCTCTTACTGCCATATCATGAAGGGAGAACTAAACAACAATGAGAAAAATTGTGAGAAAATTATAATACTGAGGTAGTGGTAGGTCACTAGGCTCCATAATTGATTTTATTTCAGCATAAAGCATCAGGTCAGGAATCAGTGACATCGGGTTTCCACATATAAGTTATGGTTCTCCCCATGTGCAGTTCTAGGATGCTCTTAATAAAATTGTCAGTTAAAAACACGATTTGTAATTGAGGTAATGTTACATATCAGGGTATAATGCCCTCAAAAGCACTCCAGACAAACAACAACACACTTATCTTAGGCTCTGTATTATACTTTTGTATCTTTACACCGTTTGAATGGGGTAGATGGATTCACATTTGCAGAGGTTGTGAGTCATAAAATACTTGATGCTTAATGGATAAATGCAATACTAAAATGCACAATCATGCAAACTGTGTTGATGTCATGGCTACATTGACTCAGAAACAGCTGCACTCAGCAGTATTCAGTGACTCTGTCTGGAAGAGTCTCAGGTGATCACCAACTACAAACCTATAGCCCCCCCACTCCATTAATGTCTGGCCAAAAACATGAAAGAGTGGGGGGATATTTCTAACACCAGCTCAAGCTATCAGTTCCACCTTCCTTTGACTCAGAGAATTGCCACTAAAAACATTTACACATTTAATTTACTATAAATTCTTTCCAATACAATTTTGCCAATATTAAGTGAGTCAAAAGTTGAACAGCTGAACACACAGAGGCTGTTAGGAACCTCTCTCTCTCTCTCTCTCTCTCTGGGTTAGTGTTAGGGTTAGTTGAGTATCGCAGTGCACGCTTGTTTGAGGGGGAGAAGTGTGTACATCATGTGGTGGCTGTGATTGGAAGACGTCACCCAGTACGCTTGGAGGCAAGTTGGGTGCACTTTGGCCCTATGCTGGAGACGATCCATCTCTGGTGGCTTGGCACATCTCAGGAAATGGAGCAGGACATTTTGACTCAGCATTGCCAAACGTACAAAAGCAAAAGCCACAAATGATGACTCTCTCCATCCTGCAGAGAGACTCTCACAGGCTGCTCAAGGGACTGAACTCCTGCAAAGCAGCCCCACTTGAGTCTCTCTTGTTCCACCCTAAAACACTGTCCTGACCAGGTCCTGAAAACTGGGCCGACAGCTGGCTGTCGGGTGTTTTTGGGGCTGTCACTGTCATGTCTGTGTCTCTGTCATGTCTCATGATTTTAGGCTATATGAATGCAATTTGATTTGAGGGTTTCTTCACATTTGGCACAATAGTCAACTTTGACTCAAGGATATACTGATAGCATTTTGGAGGCAAAGGTCAAGATCACTATGACCTCAAATCGTGTGAGGACAATATTTCAAGAATGCATTGAGGGATTTTTCTCAAATCAAGCACAAACCTACAATTGGACTGAAGAGTGGACTAATTATATTTTGGGTGTCAAGGTCAGTGCAATGTTTAGGGTTGCAGTGACTTTTGCTTTTGAGGAGCTTTACCCTCTATAAAGCGGAAGCACATAACCTCCAGGTGGTAGTTCTCATTCATTCTCATTATCTTACAGCCAGTGTTTCCCACAGGATTTCATGAGACTAAGGTGAGAGGACCTCAGACTGTCGAGGGGGCCCATGGACACGGTCCCCCCTAAAAGTTAAATGCATGAATCTGTTGTACTTTGAGAAAAAAATCAAGAACATTAGTCTTGAGTTGTATCTAGTTCTTGTCTGAGACACTGGATGATCATGATCTGCAAGCTGCAAGCAGGCACATCAACTCAACTTTACTTTTATTTGAAACCTCTTTTTTTCTTTTCATGAGCATCTTGTTCCTTGATGGTTTCTGTTTTTGCAATGTAATGTAGTTTGTATTAAGTTAGCATAATAAAATGTTGACATGAGATTTATTTCACATTTGCCATGTATAACAAGGCTTTTTTGTCTCCCCTGAGAGGTTATTGTTTAAACTATGTAAGCATCACACAAAAAATAACCAACACAGTTTACAAAGTTGAGACTGGATGGTTATTTTCTTTCAATTTAAATAAATGTAATGATGAATTGCTGACACTATAGGTGCCTTCTGCAGAGGTGCAGTCAGGTTGTGTTTCTCCAAAGTTGTTTCGACACATCTGCAGGCTAAACACACAATGCTGGTCTATATGAACAGCAGGACTGGTGTGCTGCCCTCTTGACAGAACTGACTGTGCAGTGCTGTTTGTCTGTGCAGACTTGCTGTATTTTCTTTTGGACAGGTAAAATCTGCACAGCTGTTGTTTTCCTTCTCATTCATCAATCTGCAGACCATGAAGAACACACGCTGATCCGCCACAGCGTTAAAATCTACTTAATATTGTGCAGGTACCCCTGCACAGCTCTGACCTGTTGAAGCATAGTCATAGGGGATGCCCTGTGGTGTCTGGCACCAGGATATCCAATTCCAGTTGGTCCTGTATGTTGAGGGTGGTGCCTCCTTAGATCAGACATGTTCCAACATGTCCCTGATGCTCATCAGATCAGGATCTGGGGAATTAAGATACCTTGGGCTCTTGTGTTTTCATCAAGCCTTTCCAGAGCAGTTTGTTTAGATTGGGGATGTATGTCAAGTGGTGTCAGCATAGACCCAAGGTTTCCCAGCAGGTCACTGCTTTGTATTGAAATGATCAATGTTATTTACATCACCTGTCAGTGGATGTGATGTTGAGGCTGATTGGTGTGAGAAATTAGCTTTTTGAAGTGATTTAAAAACTTACCTCATCACTCATCACAATTCACTTAAAGTTATTCAATATTTCATTTTCACAGAGCTTCTGCTATTCTAAACTAACTGCTGCTGTCTCCTTTGTGATATTTAGGAACCAGTCAGCTATCTGCTAAAGCTAAAGCTAAAAATGTTCTAGTGAGGGCAGAATAACTGGTGTTTTCCCTGCACAGCCTGATTTCATCTGAATACGGCCTTAGTCATAGTATTTCTATTGAAAAGCCATTATAATAAACAAAATGACATCATGAACATGTTGTACTTTTAGTTGAAACAATAGCTTATGACAGATATGGAAATCAAACATGTTTTAATAACACATACAGGCAAAACCAATGTGAGTTTTCTTAAGGTGGGAGATCTTAACTGCTAATTAGACTGATGAGCTGACCTCTTGTAAGAATACAGACAGATGGAGTTAGTTCCCATGGATATTTCATAACCACCTGTCAATAAGTTCATTGAATCTCATCAACACCGCCCATGGTTCAGATGCAGATGCACATGCACATACAAGTGCACATGCGCTTACAAAGTGCATGCAAGTACACATGACAAACACACAAATTGGCAGTCTTTTAATCACAGCATGGATGAGAGCTACAAATTGCAAAAAATGTCCTAGGCAGAGTGCTAGAGCCATGGTTGCTACTAACTGGAGAGGAGAAAACTAGTAAACAAAACACAGACTAATACAAATATACCTGCCAGTCAGAGAGAGAGAGAGAGAGAGAAAACCTCAGAAAGACAGAGAGGTGGGGGGGAAAATGAAGACCTGAATCATGAAATAACACCATAATTAAACATTCAGATATCACCTACGTACTCAGGAACGTACATGTTAACACACATAAAACAAGTGCAGACAAAGTCTTAGTGGTGGCAGCCCACACAATGACACAGACATTCAAACACACAAAGTATTAATACTTAATCCTGATGTTCCTCAGGTTAACAAAGCGAAGAAGACACTGAAGGTGAATATGGACTGATTTGAGTGGTCAAGGGCCTAAACGATTTACACCACTGTGATGACAAATTGAAAGGAAAAATAAATGAATAAATAAATGAATAGATGGATAAACAAGCAATAAAATAAAGAGAGAAAAAACAGAGTAAAGAAAGACCCTTCATATCCTGAAATATAGCCAGCACAAGCTGGAATACATGGACTGCATGGGGGTGGCTTTAAATGAATTAAGCCTTATTTGTACCTCAATTACACTCCACTTTCCCCTCTGTTACAGCCTTAATTAGCATTTATCAGAAAGCAGCCTAAATGAGAGAAATGCATCCTGAGTAACTGGAAAGGCACAGCCAGAGACATGCATAGTGTGGTCAAGTCAGTTACACACAGTAGATGTAAAGACGTCATAGGAGACATGTCACTGTTAAGCAATGTCATCTTGTCAGAAAAAAACTATGCCTTTGATGATCTTTAAGCAACATGTCCTCAGACCTAAATGACTGAATAGGACTCTGTCCTTATCATTTTTTACGTTACGTCACCTGGCTTCCTCCTTTGCTGCTATATTGATTACTACAGCCACTAGAGGTTGCTAAAAATACTATACTATAAAATGAAATCAAAGTTTACTAATTTTTGTTATTTTTGTTTTAACGCCACTTAACTGAAAGAAGACTGAACTGGTACAGCAGGAGACACTGCACTTAGGTCAGATAATGAAAACCCGTTCAGATCTTGGTTTTGAAAAATGTAAGCACACAAATGAGTACCGTCTTAAATCTGATGGGATTTGTCATGCAAGAGAAGTGCAGTATGCTTTTGGTACTAGTAGCAGTCTAAGCACACTTCGGTGAGGTTGAAGGTAAGCTTTGTCATAGGGCCTCAAACAGTATTGACAGAGTTTCTGACACAGGAATTCATTTTCAGAAGTATCTGTTATTAGTCTTATGACTGGCTGAATTACCTTGAAGCAGTCCACAGCGATGCAGCTCCAGAACACATAATAACTGTATGTAAGACATTCTAATCAGTACCCAACCATCATAAGCCACCAAGGCAATCTATGATATGTGCATGAGTCAAATTCCCTGTTGCTCTCAATGTTACACACATTTCCAATAGAAATGAACAGCTGATAGGTATCCATAAATAATAAACATAAAACTATGATACAAATACAAGCTGGGGAAAGAAAGAAGTGCATAAATCAAAATAAACAAAAATGGCCAATAATGTGACCTTTATGAGCACAAATCAACACAAAACACAAAAACAATGTTAACAATACAAACAGTGTGTATAAATAATTATTGTTTGGATGTAGTACATTAAGTGGGGGATACATAGTATTTACAGTATGCAGGATTTAGATTGTTAAAAAAACAGTATGCCCCAAAACCCTCTTGCTTCGAAGCGATGGCGTCAAAATGTATCACATCAACCCATGTTTAATATGTAAGATCAAGAGCCAACATGGAGCTACAGGTTGCCCCGATGAACAACTCGGATTAAAGGAGCCAATAATGAATAATGTCTGCAGTCTTGGATATCTGATATGCTGGTCACTACATATAAACCCATAGCAACCTGCCAAGACTGAATGTCAGACATGTATTTTTCTAATAAGCTCACACATTTTGGACATTGGCAGCTTATCAATAGGGGGCGCTAGGGCGCTGCACCACCAGGCCCACATGAAGAAGTATCATACATATATTACTGAATAAAACTTTATATTTTAAAAGAGCAATCTAAGTATTATAGTTAGTGAGTGACATGTATAATCTGCAATAAAAACGTAGCTTAAAAATGTTCTACATTGTTACTGAGAGGTAGTGGCATAAGTATCAGCAGTGCAACTGGTGAACAGGGGCCCAGACTCTGTCAGGGGCCCATGAAGGAAGAAAAGAATCGTGTTCTCTCTCTCTCTCTCTCTCTCTCTCTCTCTCTCTCTCTCTCTCTCTCTCTCTCTGTCTCATCATTGACTGATCATTAAAGGTGATTGGATGAGGGGGTCTAGAACATGCATGGGTGGGACTCCTGGGCCTCTGTAGCCTCTCATAGGGCCATTGGGCCAGGTATTCTTTAGACAGACAAGCCACTGGGCCAATCATCACCTCTCTGCTGTGTCTGCAGCTGGGCACTGTGGGCTGAGCCAATGCATGTCTCTGGCTGGGAGAGTTATCATAAATAAATAAATAAATAAATAAGATAGATAAAATTGAAAAATAAAGTTCAGTTAAGTTGCTGAAAACAACGCGTTTGAGAGAAGTCTGGAGGAAAAGCTTGGAGTGAAAGAGCTCGGACCTGACCAGACAGAGGTGCAAGACAGAGGAAGACAGTACACCCTGTCTTTTTCATGAGGTTGGTTTGCTAAGAAATCATGGCTAACTGCATGTAGTGAGGTCGGCACTTTATTTTGCTTTCCCTGCCTCAAATAGCAGGAACTGAACCAGCATGGATCCAAACATGACTGATTTGTATCACTTTGCAGAAAAAAGTGAAAAACCATGAAGAGCCACATGGAAAATGCTATGCATCTTGGCATGTTTGGTAGAGTTGAATTGCTCCAAAGTTGCTGACAAAAACAGGCACCTCTTGTCTACAATAATAGAGTTCTGTGGTGCATTTCAGGTAGCCCTGCATAGCCATGATGAAAGTGAACATCTGTTTTCATGAGACTGGTAGATTTTATAGCATCATAGATGCAACAGTACAAGAAGATCTGCAGAGTGTTGCTTTAAGTCATTTTTGTCATCATAATGATGTGATTTGTTTTGGGGTTTTTTTGATTGTGGAAAAACCTTATTAAACATATATTACTGTTCCATACAAGAGTTCTAAGCAGATTCTTTGACTTTTATCCCCCCCATAAAAATAAAAATTTACCAGCCACCACTGGTTTTGGAATTAATTTCCACATACAACATGTACGTATATAATCCTTTACCTTATGGTCCTTTACCTCAGCTTCCCTTGACAATTATCAGAGGACTATGCCATCTGCACCTTGTTATTTATGGCTTGAGCTTCAACCACGATCACCATGACAACATAAAGCACTGGCTGTGCTGTAGTCATGGTGATGAAAGCAGGTGGACACTGAGGTGTGAGGGGTGAGGCAGGACAGGAGCAAGAAAGAGGTTTGAGGGAGGAAATTGAGACATTCATAATCGGAGTACAACTGAGAAAGGGAAAAGAGGGCTGGGAATATATTGGACGGCACCATCATCTCAATTTTACTGTTGTCATTTATTTCCCATCTCTCTCTCTTTCTTGTACTACCACTTTTATTCTTTTCCATTATGGTAATCCTCACTCTATCTTGCTTAAAGTCTTATTTTATGTCTCACACTCTTCTGTAATTGTATGTACTATTGCCCATTGTAAACTCATCTCCCCTTTAACCTGCTGCCACTTATTTATTCCTGTAACTGCTGGTAGATTCGACTGTGATTCCACTCAGCTGTCTTTTCCTCTTGTCCCTACTGGATGCCTGTTTTTCTTTTTTTCTTTTTTTTTTGCCTCTCATATTGTTTTCATTGGCCTATTCATACTTTATTTTTGTTGTAACTTTGTAGTTAAAGCATAGTGAGGAAGAACAGAAAAGAAGCTGCAACCATTTCAGGGTAACATAAATGAGAGAAGTCCGACTGACTGAAACACCTTTCAAAAACATCAACTTCTCTGACGCCCACTTGTCGTCATGCTTTAAGTCACAGTTGCCACTGTTTTTGTGTGATATTTTGTTTCATATCCCCTGCAGAGCTGAAGCAGGGTTTGACTGAAAATGGATTTTGAAGAAGTTATCGAAGGTGCTGATATTTAATAAGTTAGAAACCAATCAGCCAAACACCTTATAACCGCTGACAAGTAAGGTGAACAACAATATCAGGTTACAATTGCACCTATTTCCTTTAAGTTGATGTGTTGGAAGCAGGACAAATGGGCAACCATAAGGATCTGGGTGACTTTGACAAGGGGCAAATTGTGATGGTTGAATGACTCAGTCAGAGCATCTCCAAAACTGCACGTCTTGTTGAGTGCTCTGGTGTGGTTAGTAGGCTATCTACTAAAAGTGGTTTACAGAGGGACGACCGGTGAACCCACAACAGGTTCAGTGATGCATGTAAAGAGCGAAAGCTAGCCTGTGTTGTCCAGTCCCAAAGTAGAGCTACTTTGGCACAATAAGTCGAAAAGGTTCATGCTTGTTTTGCTTGAAAGGTGTCAGAGCACAACCCATGCAGACACCTGTCCACCTCAGAAAGCTACTTTTGGCACATCATCATAAGAACTGCAGCATCCAGCAACGGAAAAAGGTGGCCTACTTCGATAAATCTTGTTTTCTTTTACATCATGTGGATGGCTGGGTGTGTGTGCATTGATTAGCTTGGGGAGAGAGGATGCCAGGATGCACTATGGGAAGAGGGCAAGCCGACAGAGGCAGCGTGATGCTTTGGGCAGTGGTCTGCTGGGAAACATTGGATCCTGCCATGGATGTCACTTTGACACGTACCACCTATCTAAACATTGTTGCAGACCAATTACACTCCTTCATTGTAACATTATTCCTTAATGGCAGTGGCTTCTTTCAGCAGGATAATACACCCTGCCACACTACAAAAATGGTCCAGGGGCGTTGTCAGGATCAAAACGACAAGTTCAAGGTGTTGACTTTGCCTCCATTCTTCCCCAGATTTCAATTCAATTGAGCATCTGTGGAATGTGCTGAACAAAACAATCAACCTTGCAACTTCAGTGACTTATAGGATCTGCTGCTGACATATTGGCACCAGATACCACAGCACACCGTCAGAGCTCTTGTGGAGTTTGTGCCTTGATGGGTCAAAGCTGTTGGCCACAGGGGGACCAACACAATATTAGGCAGGTGTTAATATTGTTAAGGCTGATCAGTGTACAATGGTATGTTGGTACAACTGTAAATGTACTAGATATACTTGCTGAATGCTTTCAAAACACAAACATGCATTTAATCAAACCCATTCTTGCCAGTTCAAATGAGGCTTCTGCAGTTATCTGCAATGTATAGTCAGCTGCATAGTTGCACTTGTGACTTACCGTCAGTGTGCTTTAATGGTACATGTATCCCATGATGTGTGGTTTGTGGCACAGTTTCTCAATTTCTCAGTTTACTAAAGGAATGAATATGTCTATAGATAAGCACGAGTAAAAAATAAATGTTGTTGTGCAAGTGCTTGTTGGGCTGTTCCCTGGCTGTAGTTTGTCTGTGGAATGAAAGCACCACCAGACATGTCTCTATGGCCTTGTGTGTCCAACTGGGTTTTGTTACACTGACCACTTCACACACCCCCAGGAGTGTTTCACAATTCACCATTGCTCTTGCCTGATATTGTTGACTTGCTAAGATTGTGTTTAGGTGTAGGTTAGGTCTCAAAGCACTTCATCAGAATTGGGGGTGAGTCCCAAAGGGCACCAGTTTTTTTGGTGGAAGTGGAACCCAGTCGTCTCAATTTGCACAGCACAAATTGAACCAGACAGTAAAATGTCATAGTGAATTTTCAAAATAAAACATCCTGTGCAAACTCAGGATCTAAGTACAGCTGGAAATATAAACAATAAAGACACATAATACAGATAAATAATGGAACAATTTAGTTATTGAGCCTACTCAACCACAGTAGAAGTACAACACTATAGGATGACATTAATGATGACAAAAACACAAATCAACAACAAAAGGCAGGCAGGATGCTATACTTCTGAAACACTCCCTGTGGGATGTGAAGCCATTTGGAGGGTTGAACAAATCAGTGGTGCACATGGCAGGTAACAGAGACGTAAGTGGAGTGGAATCGAGGGGTTAGTCTTGCTCTGGTGATGATATATGTTTCTTTGTCACCTGACCAATAGACGGCTTTTTGGCTGTAGGTAGAGTCCTCACCTCTCCATTCATCTGGGCTTTCTGGTTAAGGAATGATTTTTTTGCCCTTGTTCCTTTGATTGATGTTGTTTTCCTGGGTGGCAACATCTCTCAGCATTTGCTAGTGTGTAGAGGTCACGGAGGAGGGGCGTCACATGGGAGAATTTGGGTAGATTAAAACAAGGCGGTTTAGTTGCACAGACTGGGAGTCCAGCCAAGAGCGAGTTGCAGTAGGCCAGGTGGGAGATGACCAGCGCTTGGACTAGGAGTAATGTCCTCTGTGAGGAATGACTGGATTCTGTGGATGTTGTACAGGGCAAATCAACCCAGTGAACTAGTGGAAGGGTGACTGAGACAGCATAGAATTCAAATGCAGATCTGGGTAGGTGGTCCATTGGAAGGACCTGGCAGGACCACCAGGGTGCGATGAGGATTCCAGTTCCTCTTCCTCGACCTGTTTGTCTCGGGGAGTGTGAGAATGAGTAGGCAGTTGAGAGGTTAGCTGGAGTTACAGTTTGTTTCTGGGGTGATCCAGGTCTCCGTAAGAGCCAGTAAGTGTCTGAGTCTGCAGACAAGACTCTGCAGAGAGACATAGGCTGAAATGGTGTCTGCCTTTGTGACTGCTGACTGGTGGTTCCATAGCGCCCCTAATGCTTCACGTTCAGAACCAATGGAGAATGTTGGGTAGCAGAGATTGGCTGGGTTAGAGTCTAAAGCAATGTGTCTCCTGTGAAATCTTCTCAGGTTTGATGTAGTGACTAGGATTGGGTAGGACTCATGGCTACAATCAGTGGTGGACAGTAAGTTACTTTGACTTCCTTGATAGACTCCCGCAGAGAGACTTCCTAAATCTTCGTTTGGCTGTCCTGACACTGCAGATGACGCTATAGTGACTAGCCCATATGTAGTCAATTTGCCACAGCTGATTTGGCCGAAACTGACTGAGAACACTCAGCTTCAACAGTTTCACAAGAATTTACACAACATGTATCTAGACCAAAGATTAAATATTTCAACTAACCCTCCTCACAGAATGCCTTAACACTGAATCCACAATTTCTCCTTAATCACCAGCAGTAGTCTCACAGCCTCTTACCCCTTGACAAAATGTATCTTCTTCATTCTAATATGGATGAGTGCATCTCTTTAATAAGCAAAACAAAGCAAAACAAAACAAACATGTCAATTGCATGATAATTAACTCAATTTTATACCCGTTTCTCAACTCAAATTAGAAGCTTATTCACAAAACCTTTTTTGTTGACACTGGTGGTCCTTGTGGACAAAAAGTGTAAACTACCACCTTATTTCTAAAGATCTTGATGTGGCTAGTGCATGCACTTGTTTTAAAAGTGAGTAAAGGAAATAGGACAAAAAAACTCATTTACATTTGCAGGATGCATGGCAGTAACATAATATATCTAATTGTGGCTGTGAACAATGAATAACTGCAATATGACAATGGTGAAACGTATGTTGTATCATATCACCAGATTACAGAGCAGTCTCAGTCCTCAGGCTGTGAGACCCCTGAACTCATCCTCAGCACTCCACAATAAAAAATACTTTTCATTTCATGATGTATCGACAATCTTCTTGTTGATCTAGTATGCTAATGTAAGTCATATAGAGGCATCACTGTTTAATTGAGAATGTTTTATAACCATTTAAAAGTTCCATAAAAATCTTCCTAGTGATTATAAACACTTAAAGAGAATGAAAGCAAGGAAGTCAAACGTATTGTTTCCACTGGAATGGAAGGAATCTAACACTTTTCTATTGCCTGGACCTTACATGCACAATTCTGAACAAGCTCAGAAGGTTGCTTTCATGGATAGATGGACATATCTACACGACTCTACACCCAATGAAGTGCTTCATGTTTAACAGAGAGAAAGTGTTGTGAAATTAAACGGCTCAAAGATTACAATAAGAAGAACCTTGCACACAGTGATAGTCTGAATTGTTATTGTCCGTAAAGTGCCTAAAGAAGGAAATACTCTAATTTTTCTGACTGACAGCTGGGATCATTGTAAAGCTTATGTGACTCCAGAATATTCATTTTCAGAATTAGCACAATTTTTGATATCATAATAACACATATTTAACACCCAATTACAGAGTAGCCAACACATGTAGCCAGTGAGGTTTATGTCAGTTATTCAGTAACTTAATCTGACTTTACAGGCAACAGTGTGTGGATGGCTTTTTTTCAACCCTTACTTTATTTCTGTTATTCCTCTAATAGTCTGTGATTGCTTTCAGTGTTTTTGCTGCTGTGGATCTCCTCCGTACTGTTTAACTGTCTTCAAAATGATGATCATGTTGAAGGCAATATTAAGTCCCAGTTTGATGCCAAGCCTTGTTCAATCATCAGGTTGTTAAATCTGATTAAGATGAGGCCCCATCAACAGTGGTGACTCCCATTGTGATCTGAGGTCCCGGTCTTGGCAAACTCTAGAGCCAGAGGGGGCTCGATGGCTAACTGATCAATAAACTACCTAAGAAAAAGATAGTCAAGACAAGCTAGTAAAGAGGAGAGGTTTTCTGATACTCTGGTGAAAGGCTGTCGTCTATATTTTTGGAGCTACCTTCAAATTCTGTCCATATATTACAAATTTCATCTGTTTAGGCAGATACTTATTTTTTATACCATTCTGCTTAATAAACACAATTATGTGTGGATGTCTTTATCATATTGCTATTAAACTCTTGGGGATTACAATTGAATCAGACATAATCCAGCCTTAGTCAATGTATAAAAGATGGTTATTAAGTTAATTTATAAATTGATATTCTACATAGTACTCTCTTCTTATTAAAAAAAAAAAAAAACAAAAAAAAAAAAAAACTCAACAACTAACCTGTTATCAGGGAGGACCCCTGTGGGCATGATCTGATTTTGAAAAGAAGGCCATTATTAGTATATTTGTCTTAACAGTTAGATATCTTGTAGTAGTCTCTCTCTCTCTCTCTCTCTCTCTCTCTCTCTCTCTCTCTCTCTCTCTCTCTCTCTCTCTCTCTCTCTCACACACACACACACACCTTTTCTCGTTAGTCTCTCTCAGTTTGTTGCTGGGTTTCTTTAATGGTGGGGTTGAAAACAGGACAAAGAGAGGTGCCAATACTGGATAGGAGAGTAGAATCACAGGGCTGATCTTATCAAAATCACACACGGAGACACACACAGACAACCACACACAGACACACACACGGTCCCTTGCCTCTCGTAACAGATAATAAACAAAGTGCAGACTATAATTGCTCTCCAGGATCTGTGGCGCCTGTTGCTGTGCAAATGTGTGTGTGCGCATGCGCCAGTGTATTATGGTGTATTGATGGTCATTAAAATTAATGATCAGGAGCTGATGTCACCAAGTAAAAAAGGTGTGTGTGTGTGTGTGAGTGTGAGAGAGAGAGAAAGAGAGAGAGAGAGAGAGATTGAGTGAGTGATATAGAGAGTCAGCAGGAAAATAACATTTCAGCTTCAGAATAATACAGTATATTGTCAGGCATGTTTGTGGGTGTGTATTCATGCATTTTAGTGTGCATGTGGGTTTGTGTCCATCACCATAAGATTAATGGTGCACTAAAAGGTAGAAAGGGCATGCATGTAAGAGGGAGAGACAGAGAGCAGAAAGGAAGGATTTGTGATAGTCAAGCATAAATCACTTGCTGACTCTTTTCCCAAATTGACATGATATGGGCTGGAAAAAGAAAGGGTTGATTATTAATATGAAAGAGTGGTAAGGCAAGAGTTTAATGATGATAACCAGAAAATGTAAAAGAAAAGAAAAATAAGTGTAGCAGTGAAATGGGATGGTGATGGTTAGATCTGTTTTTAGATTTGCGCCTAGAAATGCTAATAACATGAAGAAAGGAAAGTGTATGAATGCATTAAAGTGAACCTCTCGCCAAAATGCAACCTAGGCTTTTTTTGTGAATGTATGTGAGTCAAACCTTTGTGTAAAAGCATAATTACAACAAAAGGGGCACTTTTAAGATTGACTGTATTTTTGGTTTTGGGTCAAACCCATTTTCAATAGGAGTGCATGGGGCACTTTTAGGCTAGCATCAAAATTGCTGTTTTTAAAACACTAAGACAGCTCAACACAACATGAATCTTTGCTCTTAGTATCACCAGGGTCTCTACACATGAACACAAGCGTTGAGAATATTGTTTGTGTACACATAGTTTTCTAAAACGAACTTTTTTGAGCAACTCACCTTAGCAGTACTTGTTCTGCTAGCCGTCGTCATGGCAGCCCAGATGTACTTGGAGATCGACAGAGCAAACTCTGAAATGTGTTTGAGCTGAAAACAAAAATATGGTCCATCAATTATCCTTTTACACAAAGGTTTGACTCATATATATTCACAAAAAAAGCCTGGGTTGCATTTTGGCGAGAGTTTCGCTTTAAGTGGTGAGAAAATTAAAAGGAAGAAAGTACAGAATATGTAGAACTTGCTTACACTCTGCTAATGCCTAACATTTTCATAACTGTCATTTTCCAGCAAAATAGCACATGTTAGTAAGCAGGCCAGTGTGAGACTGGGCCATCAGCACTTGGATGCAGCACAGTAGAAATCATATTTTCTCACAGGCAAATATAATCTATTAAACACATCAATAGCAAAACTTTCAAAAGTCAAGAAATGAAGGACCTTTGCAATTTTATCTTCAACCAAACAGCCCCAAAATCTACAAGTCAGTTACAGTAGTATAAATAATGCAAATGCAATGATGAATGTGTATGCATGTATGTGAATATGGTAGGAGGCTATTATGGAAATCCTGGCATGCAAAGGCTGTGTACGTCTAACTGTGAATCACTAGATTATGATGTGGAGTAAGCAGCATTAGCAAGAGAAAATTACATAATAATAATATGGAACGGACTCTTGTGCAGGGTGCCATCATAAGTCAATTATACATACTCGGATTCAATTACTTAGTTTCTCATGATGCTGTTGCCATGGTGTATCTGATTTTTCATTGTCGATGTTGTTCCAGAAACATCATAACCTATGTTGACCCAGCACCACCATTTCAACTTGGCACATGTGACAGAGTCTGCATTTAGAGCAGCTGTGGCTGGCGGGGTTAATGTAGAACTTTCCCCCAGGGGACTGTGGTTTGTATCTGTTTGAAAAACCTGCACTGTTAAGTTTTGGTTAGATTTAGCGGTGACAAAATACTCCCTAGTTATGGTACCAGCAGCATGGCAATACCAGATTGTGCATGTTTTCCATAATGACATTACTACATGGTGTTTGTTTGTATATTTTTGTGAGGCAGAAAATAGAATTTTTAAGACTGAGGCTCGGCATTTTCTTGGACAGACTATTACCTAAAGTCACCCACAACTCCACCAAGGAAAAGAAAGTCTTTCCAAATACCTCTGACCACCCCCAGGCACCCAAAATTCTGTTTTAGCACAGTAGAAATAATGTGTAATGTGTAATAACATGCAGCAAAATAATGTAATATGTAACATCTAAGAAAAAAACTAAAAAATAAATTTATGTTTGGTAGATGATTTTGGTAGATTCTTTGTTGTAACAATCTTCTTGGCAATACATCTTAAGCTGTTGGAAAGCCTGTTTATGTACCTTTCAAATGGTACCACATTTTTTTTTTAAGATATATGTATTTTGGGGATGAACAGCAGAGCTGAGTATGGGGTAGAGGTAAGGATCGGGCCTAAAAAATCCTTGTTGATAAGGCTGACAGCAGACGGGAAGAAACGGTTCTTGTGGCGTGAGGTTTTGGTCCTGATGGACCGCAGCCTCCTGCCAGAGGGGAGTGACTCAAAGAGTTTGTGACCGGGATGGGAGGGATCAGCAACAATCTTTCCTGCACGCCTCAGGGTCCTGGAGGTGTACAGGTCCTGAAGAGACGGGAGGTTGCAGCCAATCACCTTCTCTGCTGACCGAATGACACGCTGCAGCCTGCCCTTGTCCTTGGCGGTGGCAGCAGCGTACCAGATGGTGATGGAGGAGGTGAGGATGGACTCAATGATGGCTGTGAAGAAGTGCACCATCATTGTCTTCGGCAGACTGAATTTCTGCAGCTGCCGCAGGAAGTACATCCTCTGCTGTGCTTTCTTGATGAGGGAGCTAATGTTCAGCTCCCACTTGAGGTCCTGGGAGATGATTGTTCCCAGGAAGCGGAAAGACTCCACAGTGTCAATAGTGGAGTCACAGAGGGTGAGCCCGACCCGACCCAGGCCCGCGGGTATTAAAGCCCGACCCAGCCCGAGCCTGACCAATTAACTTGATTTGCAGGCCCGAGCCCGAAGCAAACCCGAAATTTCATATTTTATTTGTGAGGACTCGGGAGGAGGAGGGGTGATTTATAACAAATTAAAGTCTGTCTTTTGTAACGAAATCTAAGTTAAACAAGACTGTATAAACATTTACATCTTTTATATTTCTGTGTCTGCAGAGGTTACATTAACCGACAATTTTCCTTCATTGACGGATTTTTTTAAGAGTTGACGGGAAAAATTTAAGGCCGTCCGTCATTTTGACGGGTTGAAAATTGGGCCATAAACCACAGCAGCAGTACGTCCTTAAGAATCTAGCGCGGCACTTTAAGAGAGAGAGGCAGGAAGGAGTTCTTTGAATTGTCATTGCAAGAGTTTAGTACAGTACGTGTTGTGATGAGGCGACTTCTGTTTTTTTGCGGACCATGGTCTCTCGTGGCCAAAACTACTCACGGCCTCGAAACACCTCAGCGCACTGTGATGTTAGCGTTACACATCGTTTTAGTATACATTTTTATAAACATATATTTATTAAAAAAAAAAGGCAGCGTGTGAGAAGCCCGGCCCGGCCCGACCCGACCCGCGCGTAATGATTGACATTTTAGGCCCGACCGGCCCGAAATTCGGGTCGGGTCGGGCTCAGACTCGGGCTTGGGCTTAAGATCTTACCTCTAGTATGGGGGTTGCTCCCATGACAAATCTTCTCTGCCAATGCCAAACAACTTATTCTGCTGTTGCTATTGACTCTTGTTTTGAGCTTCTGGTACCCCCAGGTACCAGAAGGTGCCTGATAGGCACCTGATTGTTAGAGGCTGTGAACATGGACCCTGCTACAATGATCAGTTGATGTCTTCTCCAAGAATCTGTATGCCACATTTGATTGATCTGGATCAGGCCTGTGCGATGGGGAAACCTCAAGATGGGTGTTTTGCAAAACCATGTTGTGAAATGAGCCCTAGTATCATCTCCAAACTGAATGCCAACTTCCATGTAATGGGGGATGTCAGAGACAGGCCGCGAAGTGGGCGCCCCAGGAAGACCGCTTCCTCAGCCTGTCAGCACTTGGGAAACATAGGCAGTCCTCTACAGATTTGCAGTCAAGGTTTGTAGGATGATATGACTGATGGCTCACTGCCCAGACAATCCTGAAAAGACAGCATGCTGCCAATCTCAATTCTCATAGGGCTGCAAGGAGGCCTACCACGACTGCCTTTCACTGTCAGGCCCATTTGCACTGGCGTTGGTGCTCTGGAACCTGAACATGTGGAGGAACATTATGTTCAATGATGAGTCGAGTTTCTGCCTATGGCAGTGGGATCACAGGGCCATAGAGTAGAGAAGACACTGAGGATGCTATGCTGATTGCTGCACCAATAGTGTAACATATTTTCCGGTAGGCAGTGTGATGGTGTGGAGCGGCATCTCGAGGCTTGTCATCATTGGAGGCAATCTCAATGTAGAGAGATATCAATGTAGATCCAGATCTCTACAGTCTGGGACTGAACTCTATCCTCCAAGATGACAACCCTCACCCCTACAGAGTGGGGTTGTCTCAGATACTGCCTCCAGAATTTTGGAGTGGAGAGGATGGAATGGCCTGCCAGCAGTCCTGACCTCAACCCCACTGAACAATTGTGGGATCAGCTTGGGCATGTTGTTCATGCAAGAGTGAAAATCACAACCACTCTGGCTGACTTGCGACAAATGCTTGTTGAAGAATGGGATGCCATCCCACAGCAGTGACCAGGCTGGGTGACCAACATGAGGGGGATGTGCCAGGCTATTGTAGCTGTGTATGGTTCTTGCACACACTACTCAGGCTCCTGTTTGTTAAATTAATAAATTGTTCATTTGCCAGTGTATCTTGTTTCTTCAGACTTCAATCATCCAGTGCACCAAACAAAAGTCAATAGCAGAATTAGCTGAGAACATTTGTCAAATTTTTCAGGGCCACAGCCCACATACTCATATATACAAAAATGTGGCACCATTTAAATGGGAAATGAACGGAAGCATGTTACAACAACAAACGCAAATTTCCTTACTTTTGTGTTATGTTTACATAGAATTGAAATTACATTTCAGTAACTAATGTCTTCCTTGCTCACTCTGACTTCCGGTAACACAAATACATATATAGAACGTAAACAAAGCACCTCAGTGTCACATTCGAACCCAACAGAACACACCTTGCTTCACTTTGCTGGTCTCCTAACTTTATGTTTGACGCCTAAAACAGCTCTCTCCCTCTTTCTCCTCATACACTTTACAATCTCTTGATGGGTAAAACACACAGCGAGACAGACATGCACGCTGCACTGACTATACGGCAATAAAACACCTCTCCTAGTGATTTTTGAAACACTTGACTTAACCTCTGGACATGCTGGTCTACTGAGCACACGCACATACATACACAGACCTTTGAAAGGAACAACTTAACCTCAGAGAGTTGATCCTTGCTAAAACCTACTGAAATATGAAAGACCTGGTGGAGAGGGGGGAGGCTGAACTGAAGCAGAGACAAAGAAGGGAAATACAGGAGGGAGGAGCTGCAGAAGGACTGAGTGAATATTGGATGGGGAGAGACGAGGTCATGGAAAGGTCTGGGACATGTGCTGTGTCAGTGCAGCTACACAGTGGGAGAACTTCTTTGACAGAACATGTTATGCCATGGCTGGGGAGCTCAAACATCCAACTTAAATGAACTGTAGGTGTGACTTTGTTGAAAAGGATTCTAGCTTACTGTTTTACTGGAGAACGAGACCTTTGGACATATCGCTAGTGTATCTACTTATTATTTTCTTTTTTGTTAATTTTGTAATTTTCATGTTTTCGTTTTGGTTTGAGATTACATCTCCCTCTTCTCAAAACCTGCTTAATCAACCCCTCATAAAAAGACAGTGGCTCTTTGCTATGTTCTCTACGATTTGAAAACCTGTTATGTACTGGTAGAGGGAGACAAAAAAAAGCAAAGATGATAAAGGGGAATCTAGACAACTACAAGTCCAGAAACATAGAACATGAGCACAAGGAATGTTGGCAACCAAGAAAGAATGATTAATCTTGTGCATGTTACATTTTACATTATAAAACATGATATCTATATTTGAATCCAAAGTATCAGGACTGACCATGAAAATGTGCGCTATGAACAACACACCATTTGATGACGTTAGCACTTAAATGGGGTGAGTTTTACACAGGTGGAAAATGGCAGAGGTGAAAAAAAATGATATGGAACAAGAAAAAGATAAAAAAAAAAAAAAAAAAAAATAGCATTAGGGAAACACACACAACACAACACAGCACACAAACACTGAGCATACAAATTACTTCCTGACGAGTGACAGAAAGGTGTGAAAGGGTCAGCTGGTGAGAGGTTTTATTTTCCAGAATGCACCTGTACAAGCCTCCCAGGGACCTGATCAGAGAGTAAGATTTAGGTCAGGTTGTCATCAGCACATAAATAGAAACAACAGCATGTCAACACATCAATGCAAGCACACAAACTCACACAAACACACACTCACTCATACACAGGCAAGGTAATAAGACAAAGTGAAGCTTCAGACTTGGACAAACAGACAGTCCACTGGTGTAAATATCATGCGACATATATCCTGGCATGTTGAATTGAGGTTTTTTTTCTTAAACTCAGCACAGCTTAGGAAAAGTTTCTTTAAATGTGTCCTTGAGAGGACCAAAAGCCTAGAACAATTGTACTTCACTGAGGATCATAAAGATAATCACATTTTGTTACTACCACCCCTCATGCTTCGAGGAAAAAATTCGAGAATTCCTTTTTAGCAATCAGAGTTTAAAATCAGTAACAGGATTGAAACAGTGTATCGGCATATATCAGAAATCACCCACAGCTGGCCAAAACTGGAAAACACACGCAAACATGGAGACTTTTATATGGAGTATCTTAACCTTAGGCAGTTTGATCTTTGCTAAAACCTACTGAAATATGAAAGACCTGTTGGGAGGGAGTGAAGGGGTAATGGAGGGAGACACAGAGAGGGAAAGAGAGGCGTGAGTTAATTTTAGATAGGGAGAGATGAGGTCACAGACAGGTCTGGGACATGTGCAGTGTCAGGACTTCAGCAGCACACCCTCAGTTGAGAACTGAGTGAACACAATATTCTGCAAATACATCAGAAAAGAATTCAACCATGTAAAACCATTGTTATAACCTCTTCAGCAGTGTCCACTTAAGATTATTTTGAGCATGTGTGATATTTAAAAACAAAAGCCTATTTTTATTGTCATAGTACTGAGATCAACTGCATTCATTTTTCAGATGAACTTGCATTTTTCATTTACTCACCTCCAAAACACAGGTACGTACCAGCCAAGTTAAGATCTTTCTGGACAGGAGGCGATGGAGCTCATACGCACTTTTGTTCACTTTGGCACACAGGCCTAAAATGTGACAGTATGAAATAAGAATAAAAAAAGCCAATATGGAATGTTTTTTTGGGAAATTAAAAATAGTCCATAATTGAAAGAAAAAGGTTAACCAATAAAAAGTGTTACTGCAAAAATTGCACACTTATATATGAAACAGTATTCGCTGCTTGAAGTTATTTTCTTCCAGGGTATCGATAAAGGTACAATATGTTATCTTATTTAATGGCGACATAACAGATTTATAATGATAGAAATCAGATTTGGGTTTAAGTAGTTTATTCAATTATTTCACAACTTGTGTGCATGGTTAGTTGTTAAACACTAATAATGACAGTTAATACTACCATTATTTTTACAATTGCAACAATTTCAATGGTTACCCTTTTAGCTTTCTGTTAATATATGCAAGCAAGGAGAAATATAAATTTATCATCCATCATTTTACTTCTAAGAAAAGAAAAAAAAACTTGTTTATACATAAACAAATGCACAAATCCCCTGCACATATCTTTCTCCATTCTCCAGCCTTTCAAATAGCGGCAGGTATGTTTGTGTATGTGAGTGAGTGAGAGACATAGACAGAGAGATTCTGCTCCGTTTATCATTGTGTTTAGAAATCCAGTGTCCCATTAATTTGGCCTTTTGGAGAACGAGGAGCCCAAGACAGGATGAAGCATTTTTTTTTTTTAATATCTTAGTGCACATGCACATGCACACACACTCAAACACACACACACACACACACACACACACACACACGAGAGAGAGAGAGAGAGAGAGAGAGAGAGAAGCACATGCAGCTTGATGAAAATCACTACAAGCAGGTGTGCTTCAACAGATCTGGTTTCTCTAGATGCCTCTGCACAAACTCAAGCGCTCCATCATACTTTTTTTTCCAGTTGTCTTCTCTGTCTCTCTCTCGTGGTTTCTTGTTTTCTTCATTCTCTTCAAAATGCATGCTTCTTCATTTTTTAAAAATGCGGTGGCTGTGAACATATGGCCTCATCTACAGTAGTACACTCCATCCGCTGTCAGTTCAGGTGCCTTGCACATTTGTTCATGTCACAATTGAATGGTTAGCAAGAGTTTACTCCAGGATGTCTCAGAATTGTGGGTTTTTACTTATTTTTCATAATCTTATCTACTATCGTCAGGTTCTCCACTAAATTCATCTAAGAAGTGAGAAGCAGTCAATACCTGATTCTTCTGTCAGATGGCTCTGATGTAGAACATTGTTCTACACTGATCAAGGTGATTTTGACCTGACAGTGCCTAACAGACCATAGCAAACATCATGTGGCTGCATTAGCATTAATGACTCTTCGTCTGCCGCATACTGGGCAAGACATGCTACTAGTCACTGTTGTTCCTACAGCTGTGTATATTAGATGTTAAGCGTGAGCAGGCACATGATTATCTATGAGTCCACATGGTTTTTCTGTGTGTGCGACCCTACACACATGTATGTTTGTGCCTTTAGATGTATAGACATATGTGCACAACACAATAAGCATGCATAAAGAGATTTCTGGTATGCAGTCCTTGTGTATGTTCTTTATTGCAGCTATTAATAGGGAATTTAGATTTGATTTGGCTAAGAACAATAATTAATGGCTTTCGGGATAATTATTAAATATGATAAATAACGTGATCCAATTTACATTACATCACCTCAGGAGCACCACTTTTGAAGAAGGAAAATTATTTTCCAAGTGAATAATTCAGTCTCATAAAAAGGTAATAAAACTGTCAGTCTATAACTCTGATTAATATTTAACTCAATAAATACATCACCAAAATTATCATAAGAGCTAGCAATGGTCGAAGGATTTTGGAAATCTTGACAGAGTAGAAGGCTAGCAACATTCTCTCTTGTACAATATTAAATAGACAGCGTGTAGATTCAGACTTCTTTTATTAACGGTAAGGAGGAAAACACAAAATATAACTAATATTTACAGGTGTGTGTGTGTGTGTGTGTGTGTGTGTGTGTGTGTGTGTGTGTGTGTGTGTCTGGAAGAACAAAATAAAAAATGGTGGCTAAGGTTTAAAGTGCTTTTGCCGCATGGCATGGAAAAGAGACTATAAAACAATGGCTGATCAAAGACAAGAACAAACACGATGGCTGATGAGGGTTGGACTCAGGTCCAAGAGTGTGACGCCACCACTTTTTTCTTTGATATAGGAGAAACAAAGAAGCAATGGTGGTGCTCACACGTAGGTGTCACTGAT